>NC_081368.1:964398-1049398 GCF_030684315.1 Stegostoma tigrinum | reverse complement strand
GTTCCTCTGTAACATGATATAAATATTCAATGAATATTGAATGTATTTGACTTGATCCCATATTAATATTTCCATTTTGATTTGTATTGTGCTGGGTCTCAAAATCGCACCAGTTGAAGCACAGAACGTCTTGCTGATTTGATTGTATTCATTTCTTCCCATTGGCAAACAAGCTCCAAGCATTTAATTTTTACGAATTATTTGTGGTGACAGTATCAAATACCTGCGTTGATAGTCTGATCTGTCTAGCCCCTAGCTTCACCTGTGCGAATTTTTAAACCTGCTGCGCCCTGTTTGTGATTAACTGCTTTCAGTTTAAAAGTTGTTTCAATTGTGAAGCCTGCTTGCTAATTGTGTTCATCTAACATTAACCCTCGAATTCACTAACAGAACTTTCTAAACAGAAGGATGACCTAAACCCCTCAATATTTTCTGTTTTTAAGGCTTACATAGCTGTGTCTCTCTAATGTAACTTTCCTAGTTTGTTAATACAGGCGCGGGTGTACAGAGCTGCTGCTATCCTCTGGCTACATTACACTGTTGAATCAGAATAGACTGTGACAGAATGGTATTCATTGTAAGCTGTTACCGCATGCGTCCACCTGCAAACAAACAAGTTATTGTGCCCAAAAGCAGAGGGCCATTGGTTTGCTCATGCTGACGTGTTAATTACACCTCAGTTTACCAGTATCCTGTTTAAATGCACCTTGCTAGTTTCGAAGTTGGCAGACTTCTGTTTATTTATTAATGGCCAGGAGTGGATTTTTGGGGGTGCACCATGCCTTTGTTTTTACCACGATTTGAATGTTATTTGCTCCCAGTTATCAATTGGTTGGCATGGTGAAGTTTATGTTCTAGTTTTTAACCCTTGCCTGGTTTTCTTTTCCATAAGCATTTCGCTAACCTAACACGTTCTTGTCATAATTTGTTTTAACCCTACTCCCTTCCTGTTCACAACCCACATCCCCTTCCTCCTCACTCAAAACCATGTTGACTCCCTTTTTGATTTATTCCTGTCCCTCAGCTCGGCGTTCCCAGAACAGTCCCCTGGAGAGTAACATAATCAGCCGTCTGCTAACCCCCACACAGTCCTCTTTAGCTAGGAGCAAGAGTGCTGCTGCTATATCAGAAGCTGGGCAAAGTTCTGCAGGTAATTCTCTTCACTAAAGACAACCTTTTCTAAAAGCCAAATATTTATTGAGGGTAATTGCATTAAACGCTTTGCCTGTGCACCGACCTTGTGGTTACACACGGTCTTGGCTGCTCTCTGCTAACGTGGCAAAGTATATTTATCCAATTCCAGGACCTACAAGCTCTCGCTGACTAGGCCATCAGCTCATTCCTAATGGCAAATGGGGAAAGTGAGCTTAATTAGTGAATGTATTCAAGAAGTGGCTACATGTAACACTTGGGGCAAATGGGATCAAAGGTTATAGGGAGAAAGTAGGATTAGCTTACTGAGTTGGACGATCAGCCATGATTGGGATGAATCTGGAGCAGGCTCAAAGGGCTGAATGACCTCTTCCCACTCCTATCTTTTATGCTTCTATGTTGATCATTCTCAACTTGCTTACCAGGCCTAATAAAGCCCGGAGGCAAAGAAGATCCCGCGTTGGGCTCAGCAACTTGTTGGGGAGATATAGGAAACTCTGAGGGCCCCCCCCCCCCCCCCCCCCCTCACTTCTCCTCTAAGTGAGGGATGGGGCTAATGGAAAGTGTGGTGAGGGGCTGGGAGTCAGCAGGATAGGGGCTGGCAGGGGAGAGGGGTGGGGTCTGGGGCTTTGCAGTACATCCACACTAGTTATTACTTCAAACAACTAATAATTTTAATTAAATGTGATTTCTCTGTCCAATAGTTTGTCATTCCTCAGATTTTAATAGTTTAAAAGATCATCAGGGGAGGCAATGGCCTCATGGTATTATTGTCAGAATATTAATCCAGAGACCGAAATAACATCCTGGAGAATGTCCTTCCAATCTCACCAAGCAAGGTGGTGAAATTTGAATTCAGTCTTTTTTGTTCAAGTATCTGGAATTGAGCCTCTAATGATGACCATGAATCCGTTGTCAATTGTTGGTAAAACCCATCTGATTCACTAATGAACTTTTAGAGAACGAAACTGCTGTCCTTACCTAGTCTGGACTACATGTGACTCCAGATCCATAGCAATGTGGTTGACTGTTAAACTGCCCTCTGGGCAGTTAGTGATAGGCAATAAATATTGGTCTAGCCAGTGATGTCCTCATCCACGAATTAAGTTTTTTAAAAAAGTATTACATCGAACATAGCACAGATAATAATATCGAGATTATTGAAAGTTAGATTTAGAGAGACATCCCAAAAAGACACATCATATCCCAGGATTACAATATCTGTAATAGTTATTTGTAATGTCTTGTGTTTATCCGGCTTCAGAATGTTAATCATGTTGCTCCCTGTTACAGATCCTGATTGACATGCTGTGTATTTCCTGCATTCTGTTTTAGTTTCAGATTTCCAGTATTTGTGGTCTTTTTGTTTCTTTTAGATGAGGTTTATATGCAATCTGTATGAAAGATAGAAGATGAGAAACAGCACCATGTTTTTGAATTGTATTTTAGCATTGTATTTCAGGCTTTTGTAAGTTGGTACAGACTCAGAGTTTGAACGTTCTGAGTTGTTTGATTCCAGCATGTCTTGAGTAAGCATGACATCAGCTCAAACTCTGGAATAACTGACCAGCCCAGAGGTTGCTTAATTCCCCATCTCTGCTAGATGTACCAGTCAAAAGACTACTTCAATCTCCAATTTTCAAACAGCGTTTTGCTGCATCTCTAATCTAATCACTTTTACTGCCCTCTTTTCCCTTTTTTTCTGTCTTTTCAGATCAGAAAGAGTTCTGGTTAATCTAATTCAATTGTTCTAACCTTTTTATGCATTTTCTGAATTATAACTTCAGTATTATGTTGAAATGACTTTTGCCACCAGAATCTCAGGCTTTCTTTATTCAAGAGCCTGACATTTGATGTGATAATTGATGTTTTTGTTGTACAGGTCAATCAGAAACACAAACATCAGGCTGCTGTGTAACTTTGTCACTCTTTCCTGGTTCCCCGTCAGTATATCTCTGCACCTATTTCTCAACATTTATCTGCAATAGAGTAACAGGAACTAAGATGAGAATATTGTGAATTGCTCCTTTCAAATTTACAGGTTTTACTCAAATTCATGTGTAGGTCTGAGTGTTTTGGTTGCTATTAATCACGTGAATGTAGATATCAGTATGAAAATTAACAACTGATAATGCAAGAATGTTCAGCAAGTTGGGCAGGAACTTTGAGAGGAGTTAAGTTATTGTCTCAGGTCTGTAACCTTGTCATCAGAATGAAAGTCTGGCACAAGCTTATCAACCTGACACATTAACTTTGTTTCTCCCACTATGTGTGCTCCCTGATCTACTGAGTACCTGGATTTTCTGCTTTCAGTTCATATTTCTAGCTTTTGTATCTGTGTTAAATCATTCGTTGCCATTTAGCCAATTTGAAAAGACTTTTGAACTATTCAGTATAACTAAACATTCGGAAAAGTTGCTTTATTTTGCCTAGACTGTCCCAAGCTCTCATCTAGGTAGATAGGAAAATGTGTTTTAACTGTTGGGGAATTGGTGAAAATCTGAAAAAGATGCATTTTTTTGTTGAAAATTGGAGTCCTTTCAAATAACAGTTTATTCTAATGTTCTAACAAGTTGTTGCAAATTTTCATTTGACGTTCAGCTCCTTATGTAGTTTTCATTGATCTGAAATCTCTCCATTTTGCTGCTTTTTACCGTCTACAGCATATTTTGTAAGTCCTGTGTTTTGCTATGGAGTTTTATATAATCATTGCACCTGGCAGCTGAATGCTCAGCCTGACTGGAGCATCACTATGTCTGCTGCATGGAACCCAGTGCTTTTCCCATTGCTCTTTGTATTTTTAATCATTTAACTTCTTACAAAATGTGTTCCATTTTTGGGATGGGGAATGATGTTTGAAGTCCAGATATCCACAAAGGACTATGTGTCACTGTACGGAAGATTGCATTTAAAGGGAAACAAATAGGAGCGGCACACCGGGTGCATGAGCTCAGCTAGTAGCTTCAATAACTGTCCATGTGTTGTGAAATCACTGCTATGTTCACGTTTCTCGCTCAATTATAGTATTGTCCTGTGGTTCAGTGCTTATTTAACTTGCTGTATATAGATGGCACAAATCTTTTTGGCAGTTGAAAGTCAATTCTATTAATTCCATTTTTACTTGATGTTTCTTCACCTTAATTACTAACCATAGCATGGTGATGGTGTCCATTAATCAAGTGTGGCGGTCTGCACTGTGCTATTCATTCGTGGTCCTAACATGCACCATTTCTCTTTCTCTCTCTTTATTTTCTTGCTTTGCACTTTTCTTGCTTTCCTATTTCAAATTCTAACCTTGTAGAGTCTCATCTCTGTCCTCGTTCAGCTTCAGCTAGACCCATCAACTCCCCCGTCAACCCCCCAAACAAGCCTCTGCGTAGCCGCAGCACTGACCGACAGAACACAGTGCCTGAAGCCTCTGCCAAAGACAC
Organism: Stegostoma tigrinum; assembly: GCF_030684315.1. NCBI lineage: Eukaryota > Metazoa > Chordata > Chondrichthyes > Orectolobiformes > Stegostomatidae > Stegostoma > Stegostoma tigrinum. The sequence continues at coordinate 1,044,815 of NC_081368.1, read as the reverse complement.
TACATCAGTCGAAGCCTCTCAGGTTAGTGGAAGGAGGCGACTTCTGTTGCATTTGTTTGGAAATCCTTTACTTGACTATCTGTCTGTTGTGCCCATGTTTACATTGAATCTCTAGTGTGCTGTTATTGTTCATTGGCTATCTTGGCCAAGGGTTTTTTAAACCCCAATTAGGATGGTAGATGGGGCCTGGTTTAATGTTTCACCACAAAGAAGACTCTTCCGATAATACAGCACTCACTCGTGTTCTGTTCTGAAGTATCAGCCTGGAATAGAGAGTAAAATTTGAACCTATCACCTTGTGAATCAGAGCAGAAATTGCTGCCATTGAGCCACAACTGACATCTCATACAGGCTGTGTTTTTTATAAATTCAGCCACGAGATGTTGACATCACTGGCTGCACCAGCATTTATTACTCATCCCTAGTTGCCCTTGAGAAGGTGGTGGTGAACTTCCTTCTTGATCTGCTGCATTCCATGTGCTGTAATGATACCCATTGTGCTGGTAGGGAGGATTTTGACCCAGTAAATACCTTTCTATCTAGAAAATTGTGTCATTGAGTGCAGTAACTTAATGAACTTGTGATCGAAATAGCAATCCAGGGACCTTGATGAATGATTCCAAGATTCAAGTTAAAATCTTAGTGGAAGTTGCAGAGTTTAATTTAGTTAACTACTTCAGACTGGAATTTAAAAGTTTAGAAACTCACAATCAATACTGTAAAGTATGAAATGATTGAATGGTAAAAGTGGTGATTAAAGTAGTGATCAGAGGAATGTCTATGTTGATTAAATAGACCTCCAGAAGGCATTTAATAAATTCCTTCGTGAGAGACTGATGACTAAAGTTCAAGCCTTGGAAATGAAGATAAATTGCTGGCTGAGTGACAGAAAACAGAGAAAGGCGAGTGAACAGACCCTTGAGTCGTCAAACTGGACCTCAGCTATTGACCATATTTGCTAATGACTCAGATGGAACAAAAACTCTATGGAACAATATCTGTGTGTATCAATGATACCCAGATAAAAACAGCATTGTAAGCAGTCTCAGTGGAAGCATAAGACAAAGAGGCATTGCTTGAATGAATGAATGAGTGGGGTCTGACATTGTAGATTTCTGTTACCCAGGCGGATCGAAGATGGATAGAGGAGACAGACAAGTCAGAGGTGGGGATGGAGCCAGTAGAGGTGAGTGTAGGTGGGGAGGTGGGGAGAGGATAGGTCAGTCTGGGGAGGACTGACGAATCAAGGGGCCGGGATGAGGTTAGTAGGTAGGAATTGGAGGTGCGGCTTGAGGTGGGAGGAGGGGATAGTGAGAGGAAGAACAGGTTAGGGAGGCGGGTACAGGCTGGGCTGGTTTTGGGATGCAGTGGGGGGAGGGGAGATTTTGAAGCTGGTGAAGTCCACATTGATACCATTGGGCTGCAGGGTTCCCAAGCGGAATATGAGTTGCTGTTCCTGCAACCTTCAGGTGGCATCGTTGTGGCACTGCAGGAGGCCCAGGATGGATGTGTCATCTAAGGAATGGGAGGGGGAGTTGAAATGGTTCGCGACCGGGAGGTGCTGTTGTTTACTGCGAACCGAGCGTAGTGTTCTGCAAAGCGGTCCCCAAGCCTCCGCTTGGTTTCCCCGATGTAGAGAACGCCGCACCGGGTACAGCAGATGCAGTATACCACATTGGCAGATGTGCAGGTGAATGTCTGCTTGATGTAGAAAGTCTTCTTAGGACCTGGGATGGGGTCAAACCTGTACTAATAATGATTTGGAGAGTGTGCATGTCATTGGTTGCAGAAAACTCACAAAGGAGTAACTGATGTAAATCCCACTGTAAATCTGTGCGATTGTGCAGATGGGTGCACATCCAGCTGGGGGTCTGCTTGCAACTATATGTCTATTGTGCGAGCAGTTTTACCTTCTCTTCACCTACAGTCAGAGACTGGACTGAGGCTGAGTAAGCGTTCTCCAATTAAGTGGTTAAGAGCTTCTAATTCTGACCATTCTGTCCAGAAACATTGAGATGGCAAGTGATGGAAATCATACTCGAGGCAAAGTATATTATCTAAGTCAGAAAACCCAAACTGCACCTGAACTGTACAAGTAATAGCCAGTCACAGCTGGACTGATGGGAAATGATGATATGATGTGAAATGGAATAGTATCTACTAATGTAAATGCCCATATAATCCTGACTGCAGCAATATATAATGAAGAGTGGTGGTAGATGGTTAAACACCAAATGAATGGAATGTATAATTGAATGGTAAATTTGATATTGTAGTCATGAAATGTTGTTTCACTGAGATGAACTCCTGGGGTTGTAGGGAAGGGCACTGATAAGCCATTTAATGTAGTGATGGTGGGCATATTTGATTTGTTTAAACAGAAACCAGTCAAGGCAAAATGTCCTTCATCTCCTGCTTCATCAAGCCGTAGACGCTCCCCCTCACCGATTTTAGCAAAGAGGCCCCCATCACCGTCGGGCTCAGGGGCTCAGAGGCCCCCATCACCCTCGAACTCAGGGGCTCGGAGGCCCCCATCACCCTCGAACTCAGGGGCTCGGAGGCCCCCATCACCTTCAAACTCAGGGGCTCGGAGGCCCCCATCACCCTCAAACTCGGGGGCTCGGAGGCCCCCATCACCCTCGAATTCACTGACCAAGAGATCAACATCACCTTCAACAATCAAGTAATGTGATAGATATTTCTAAATAATTTTCTAAAACCATGAATGTAGTAACCGATGCTTACCCTGGGAGAGCTATGGAAGAAGTATCCATCAGTAATGATCAAATTAGACAGTGGAACAAGCTAGGAGAGGCTGAATAGCCTCCTGGTACTGTCTTCAGCTGTAGTATTTGTAGAAGGAGTCTCTTTTGGATTTATACAAACCTGATAGATTCTTTGCAAAAATGCTGCATCACAAGCAGAAGTATGCAGCATTCTTCAAGTGTTCACCCTAATTGGTTAAAGGTGTTGGGAGGGTCATGTTACACCTGTACAGAACATTGGTTAGGACACTTTTGGAATACTGTACTCAGTTCTGGCCTCCCTGCTACAGGAAAGATGTTATGAAACTTGAAATGGTTTAGAAAAGATTTAGAAGCATGTTGCCAGGGTTGGAGGGTTTGAACTATAGGGAGAGACTAAATAGGCTGGATCTATTTTCCCTGGAGCACGAAAACTGAAGGTAACCTTATGAAGTTTATAATTTCATGAGGGCATGGATAGTGTAAATAGACAAGGTCTTTTACCCAGGCTAGGAGAGTCCAAAATTTTAGGGCATAGGTTAAGGTGAGAACGGAAAGATATAAAAGGGACCTACGGGACAACTTTTTCGTGCAGAGGGCGGTGCATGTATGGAATGAGATGCCAGAGGGATTGGTGGAAGCTGGTATAATTAAAACATTTAAAAGGCATCCGGATGGGTATATGAAGAGGAAGGGTTTAGGGGATATGGGCCAGATTCTGACAAAAGGGGTTAGATTAATGTAGAATATCTGGTCAGTGTGGATGAGTTGCACTGAAGAGTTTCTTTTTGTGCTGTACATCTCTGACTCTGTGTGGAAATCACAGCGGGAACCTGGTATGTGATGCTCTGTTTTTATTTCCCCTTCTAGAGTCATCTGTTGTACTCTTCTCTGTAACTCTCTCACACCGTGTCCATCATTCCCACATTTTCCCCCACTCTGTTCTCATCTTTCTTGAAGATGTTGGTTTGACCAAAGTCTCTGATCATCAGAGCTTTTGCCAGTTTTACTAGAAGATGTGTTTCTCAACTCCGATTTTTAAAGCAGGTTAACAAGTTGTTTAATCCCTGGGGTTTATCTAATCAAGTTTCTTTGCTCCCTAGTGTACTGCTTTTACTGAAACTCAGTTGGTTTAGTAAATGAAATGTACAAGTGGTGACTTGCATAGTGGTGAGCCATAGAAGTTATTGGGCATAGGTTGCCCTCAGGCACTCGCTTTTAGATTTAGTGTTAAATATTGGCCATTACCTAATACTCAGCTGCCATTCAGTACCAAAAGTTGAGGGAGGTTTGTGTTTAACTCTGCAACAACATCTCCTTTACAGTGACTGAAATCAGCAGAGGTTGGACTGAATCATCCTAATCCAACTCTGAATGTTTCCTATAGATAACAAGGTGTAGAGCTGGATGAACACAGCAGGCCAGGCAGCATCAGAAGAGGAGGAAAGCTAATGTTTTGGGTCTGGACCCTTCTTCAAAAATGGGGGAGGAGAAGGGGACTCTGAAATAAATAGGGGGAGGGGGAGGCGGATAGAAGGTGGATAGAGGACCAGATAGGTGGAGAGAAGATGGACACGTCAAGGAGGCAGGATGGAGCCTGTAAAGATGAATGTGGGTAAGGAGTTGGGATGGGGGTTGGTCAGTGGAGATGGAGGGGCAGGTAGGTGGGAGGGAAGATGGACAGATCAAGGAGGCAGGGGATAAGGTCAGGGGTGGGGACCTGCCCGTCTTGACCCCACTTCCTTGACCTGCCTGCCTTTTCTCCCACCTATTCTCTCCTCCTCCCTCACTGAACAAACCCCACCACCACTTCCTACCTACTAGTCTCATCCCCACCTCCTTGACCTGTCCGTCTTGTCTCCACCTATCTGCTCCTCTACCCAATTTCTATCATTGCCTCCCCCTCTCTCTATTTATTTCAGAGTCTCCTTGTCCTTCCCCTCCCCCATTTCTGAAGAAGGGCCAAGGCCCAAAACGTCAGCTTTCCTGTTCCTCTGCTTGGCCTGCTGTGTTCATCCAGCTCTACACCTTGTTTTCTCAGATTCTCCAGCATCAGCAGTTCCTACTGTCTGTGAATGTTTCCTGGCTTTTTTCATTTTAGAACATAGAACATAGAAAAGTACAGCACAGTACAGGCCCTTCGGCCCATGATGTTGTGCCGTGGAATAATCCTAATCCAAAAATAAAATAACTTAACCTACATTCCCCTCAATTCACTGCTGTCCATGTGCATGTCCAGCAATCGCTTAAATGTCACTAATGACTCCGCTTCCACGACTACCACTGGTAAACTATTCCATGCGCTCACAACTCTCTGGGTGAAGAACTTCCCTCTGACGTCTCCTCTGTACCTTCCTCCTAACACCTTAAAACTATGACCCCTCGTGGCAGTCAATCCTGCCCTGGGGAAAAGTCTCAGGCTATCGACTCTATCCATGCCTCTCATTACCTTGTACACCTCGATCAGATCACCTCTCTTCCTCCTTCTCTGCAGAGAGAAAAGTCCAAACTCAGTCAACCTCTCCTCATAAGACAAGCCCTCCAGTCCAGGCAGCATCCTGGTAAACCTCCTTTGCACCCTCTCCAAAGCCTCCACATCTTTCCTATAATAGGGCAACCAGAACTGGACACAATATTCCAAGTGTGGTCTCACCAGGGTTTTGTAGAGCTGCAGCATAACCTCGCTGCTCTGAAACTCAGTCCCCCTGTTAATGAAAGCCAAAACACCATATGCTTTCTTAACAACCTTATCCACTTGGGTGGCAACTTTGAGGGAGCTATGCACTTGAACACCAAGATCCCACCATTCCTCCACACTGCCGAGAATCCTGCCTTTAATCCTATATTCAGCATTTAAGTTCGACCTTCCAAAATGCATCACTGTGCATTTATCCAGGTTGAACTCCGTCTGCCATTTCTCAGCCCAGCTCTTTAAGGAAAGATGATCCAAATCGACTTTATAGTGAGATGCTGGTATTTGGTTCTACTGGGATAGAACTTCTTACAAGTGGAAGTAACGGCCTAGTGGTATTTTAACTGGACTGTTAATCCAGAGACCCAGATAATGTTTTGGGAACCCAGGTTCGAATCCTCATGGCAGATGGTGGAATTTGAATTCAATAAAATATCTGGCGTTGTGAATCTAATGATGACCATGAATCCATTGCTGATTGTAAGAAAAAAACACATCTGGCTCACTCATATATCCTTTAGGGAAGGAAACTGCCATCCTTACCTGGTCTGGCCTACATGTGACTCCAGACCCACAGCAATGTGGTTGACTCTTAACAGCCCTCTGGGCAATTCGGGATGGGCAATAAATGCTGCCTAACCAGTGATGTCCTTGTCCCATTAATGAATTTTTAAAAAGTTTACCTCAAAATATTTAGTTGAGTTTTTGTTTTTTGATATTGAATTGTAATTGTTTTAAATAATAACAGGGTTCTCTGCTCAGTGTAGCCGTCAGATTGTAACAAATCTGTTTTTATTTGAATATTATATCAAATACCAAACGATTGTCCCCCTCCCAGCAGATTCAAGCAGCATCCTGCATCTCCTCCATCTGCCCAAAAGCCTCTACCTGTCCACCGACTGCCGGTTGCTTCCTGTGGTGTGGCTGTGACCAAAAAGAAAATTGAGAAGGAAGGAAAACCAAAGTCCAAACCGGAGGTTGGGGGTCCGGAGTACGAAATTAGGCACATGTCGGAAAAAGAGTCCTCAGCGAAGTTATCAAACAAAACCAAAGAAACTGATCAGAAACCAGGTACGACATGATCACAAGAAGTAAGAAGTTTGTAGATAAAAGTTACTGGTGAGGGCCCCGTGGATTACCCAATGGAGAATACCCGATCTGTAACCGCTGCCTGCATTTAAATAACAAAAATCAAAAAAATTCAGCACTGGAACAGGCCCTTCGGCCCTCCAAGCCTGCGCCAATCCAGATCCTCTATCTAAACCTATCACCTGTTTTCCAAGGTTCTGTATCCCTCTGCTCCCTGCCCATTCATGTATCTGTCTAGATACATCTTAAATGAAGCTATTGTGCCCATCTCTACCACCTCCGCTGGCAACGCGTTCCAGGCACCCACTATCCTCTGTGTAAAGATCTTTCCACGCATATCTCCCTTAAACTTCCCCTCTCACTTTGAACTCGTGACCCCTAGTAATAGAGTCCTCCGTTCTGGGAAAAAGCTTCTTGCTCTCCATCCTGTCTATACCTCTCACGATTTTGTAGACCTCAATCAGGTCCCCCCCCTCAACCTCTGTCTTTCTAATGTACATAATCCTAACCTACTCAACCTCTCTTCATAGCTAGCAAACTCCATACCAGGCAACACCCTGGTGAACCTCCTCTGCACCCCCTCCAAAGCATCCACTTCCTTTTGGAATGTGACGACCAGAACTGTATGCAGTACTCCAAATGTGGCCGAACCAAAGCCCTGTACAACTGTAACTCGAATATATATATATAGCACCCTCAATTTGTAAAGTATCCCAAGGTGTTTCACACGAGCAATTATTAAGCAAAGGTTGACACAACCTGGTGATACTGGAACAAGTGACCATAACAGAAACCTTGAGGGAAGCCAGTTTATTTTTCCCTCACCGATTGCTGAAAACTGTTGGTTTTAGCCAAAAAAGCCGGAGACTATAATTTTGTGACCTATTTGCTCTGTGCCTCTTGCAAGCAAATGAATGGATCTAGAAAAGAGATTGAGAAACAAGTCGAAGGCAAGCCGAAGAGATCATCTCAGGACCTCTGGGCAGGGCCACTGAACAGTTTTCCCTCCACCCAGAACACCATTTTTTTTTGGGCTGCTAGTCTGTTTGACAGAATGGAGGGAGTTTGTAACAGGGTTAGAGTTTTAACCAGTATTACAATGAGGCAGATTTAGTAAATGATTTCAGTAAAAGATCTGCTATGGAAATAGTGACCATAACTTGGTAGAATTTAGCATGCAGTTTGAGAATGGAAACCAATATTATTCTACAGAAGTAAGTGTAATTACATGGGAGTGATGGTAGAGTTGACTAGAGCAGACTGGGCAAGATGTTTAGTAGAGAAAGTGATTGAACAAGGCAAACATTTTTTTAAAAAACTTCATGACCCACAACAAGGATACATCCCAGTGAGGAAGAAGGATTCTAGGGAGGCCATGAACCAAACATGGTTGATTTAGGGAAGCTAATCACAGTCTGGAATAGGAAGAAAAAATATACCATTTGGCAAAGATTAGTGAAAAATTAGTATCCTTCTATTCCATCCTAAAACAGACGTCATTGAACACTGGAATAATGAGCAGTGTCACACCAGTTTCTGTCAGAAAATGTGGCTCGAGAGTTTCTTGTGTTTGATATGGTTCCCCATGGTAGGCTCATGCAGAAAGTGAGGAGGTATGTGTTCGGGGGAAATGTGGCAGATTGGATTCAGAATTGGCTGACCCTTAGACACAGGGTGGTAGTGGATGGAAAATATTCAACATGGTGGTCAGTTACGAGTGGTGTACCACAAGGGTCTGTTCTGGCTCCTCTTCTGTTTGTGATTTTTGAAAATGATTTAGATGGAGGAGTGGTAGGGTGGGATAGTAAGTTCGCAGATGATACGAAGCTGAGTCGAATTGTGGACAGTGTGAAGGGCTGTTCTAGGTTACAATGCAACATTGATAGGTTGCAGAGCTGGGCTGAGAAGTGGCAGATGGAGTTTAATCCTGAAAAGTGTGAGGTGATTCACTTTGGAAGGACAAACTTGAAAGCAGGATACAGGGTTAACGGAAAGATTCTTGGCAGTGTAGAGGAGCAGAGGGATCTTGGGGTTCGTGTTCACAGTTCCCTGAAAGCTGCCAGCCAGATGGATAGAGTTGTTAAGAAGGCATATGGTGTGTTAGCTTTCATTAATAGAGGGATTGAGTTCAAGAGCCATGAAGTTATGCTCTAGCCATACAAAAGCCTGGTTCGGCCACATCTGGAGTATTGTGTCCAGTTCTGGTCGCCTCATTACAGGAAAAATGTGGAAGCGTTAGAAAAGGTGCAGAGGAGATTTACCATGATATTGCCTGGAATGGAGGGAAGGTTTTACGAGGAAAGGTTGAGAGAGCTTGGGCTTTTCTCTTTAGAACGACTAAGGATGAGGGGTGACTTGATAGAGGTGTACAAAATGATCAGAGGTATAGATAGAGTAGACAGCCAGAGGCTCTTTCCTAGGGTGGAGGTAGCTATTACGAGGGGGCATAGTTTTAAAGAGAAAGGAGGTAGATATAGGGGAGACGTCTCAGGTAGGTTCTTTACTCAGAGAGTGGTAGGGGCGTGGAATGCATTGCCGGAGAGGGTAGTGGAGCCAGCCTCATGAGGGGCATTTAAGCAGCCAATAGTTAGGCATATGGATGTCAGCATAAGTTAGGGGAGGAGTTTAGATATACTTTTAGGTTTAGGGTAAAAGTTTGGCACAACTTCGTGAGCTGAAGATCCTGTACTGTGCTGTACTGTTCTATGCTCTTCCAAGATAAGAGCCATGGTTACAACTGTATCACTGATGGCAGTAAGTTATAAATCCCTGATTTTCATTTTTACTTCAGAGGCTGGGATTGTCTGAGAATCTTGTCCCAATTTCCCTGACTCACTGCAACTAAATTTCACGGCTTTTTATCCTGGAGCATTCACATCCTTGCTGTTGAGTCTACTTTCATCATCATCCTTTCAAGCAGAGCATTTCAGATCACATCTCATTTATAAGATTGAAGCAGATCATAACAACAGATCATATGTAGTAAAATCTTTCATACTTTTCCTGTACCCTCCTTGTTCAAAATTGAAATCTTTTTCTTGTTGTGCTTGCTGGTTTAAAGACATTTGGTACCCGTGGAGTAAAATAATCTTTCCACGGTGATCAACATTCAGTGCGTAAAACTTACTATCTAATCCACTGCTCCTGTGTTAAGCTTCAGTCCTAAACTGAGGAAAGTAGCAAAGTTATTCCAATTGCCATTCTAACTGTCTTTGTGGGATTAGAAATTTCAATGCCTAATTTATGGGCACACAGAACTTATCTGAGGAATTCTCAGCTCACTTCTCTGGCAACCAGCTGAAGGGAGACTTTTATTCTATCCCGATCTCACGTAGAAACTCTCCCTTAACAGCAATTCGAAATTGCAAAGTCAATTCAAGTATTTACAAACTGAATGAATGCACACAGAACTGAAGTCTTTATTCTTAGAAATGCATAAGGTTATGAAGTATAGCAGTTTTCCAATAATGTAAAATGAGACTACACAGCATTCCAAATAGTCTTGCTATTTTTATTGAGGTTGGTATAAATGGTATTTGAATTTTGAAAGCATGCACGTCAGGATGTTTGTACTCAAGCTTGCACTGTGTAAAATTAACCCCCTTATCATGACTCACTGGAGTAGCATGCTGGAAACCAAGCCCCACTTTCCCAAGAGTCATCACAGAAGTTAAGGATTTTTCATAATATGTGAAGGTTCTCTAATTTACTAGACTTTTATATTCAGGTTGACGGAAAGTATGGGCCAAGTTTCTGTATTTAACAAAAATTGGTGTGCCCCTACAAGTAAACCATTATGAACCATCAGCATGTAACTCTACAAATTAAAACCAGAATCCCTTAAATTCTTCCTGACACAAACACGGGCGTTGACAGGTTAAAAAGCACAAGCTGTAGACAGGGATCACTGAAAACAATTCAATGGTTCATTTTCACAGGGGTTGCTGAGATGATTCTTGTGCTCAAAGCACTGCATTTTATTCATGTATATTTATTCATGGGACATTGGCATTGTTGGCTGGCCAGTATTTATTGTCCACCTCTAGTTGCCCTTGGGAAGATAGTGGTGAACTGCCTTCTTGAACTGCTGCAGTCCTTCATTTGCAGTGTAAGAGAGGGAATTCCAGGATTTTGACCCGGTGACACTGAAAGAAGTGAAGTGCTTCTTAGCCATCCTTCTCCGATGTTTTCACTGGTTTGCTAGAGGCACAGGGTGGCTGGTTCACTTATGAAAGTTCTCTGATTTGTGAATTAATAGTCACAGCTTACAGCATCTATTGAAGGAAAGCAAGATTGGTTTTCTGAGAAAGCTCCTGGTGCTAGTCTGAATACCTTCTCTCTCTCATTCATGGCCCCAAGCTGTGCAATTACCCGCAAACTAGTCATTTGGTTGTTGGCAGGCAGAAAGCATTTGTCATTGGTCCATGGACAGTGACTAGTTATCAATCAACTATTAATTGCCAACCAAATCTCTCTCTGTATGACACTCCTCGAATCCAGCTTGTCTACAATGTACACTCCAATTCCTGGTTCACAAGCAGCTGTGTAAACAGTGCATAAATTGTAACTCAGTGAGCTTTCAGGTGCACAGTAATCCTTGGTTTTTAAAACAGCACTTTTTTTTGGTTTCATTCTACTGTCAGATCTACAGAAAAAATACAAAAACACTGGTCTTGACATCTTTCACTTCTGAATTTTACTGTAGCAAAGTCACATTTTCTAATTTGTAGAATGCCTAAAGTTTAAAACAATAACAATGAAGCAGGCCTTACCTTGAATTGAAGAATTTCAATCGTTCACTGTGAAAAATGCGTTAAACATCCTCAGTGCTTGCTGCTGTCAGTGATCCATTTTCTTTGTTTGCAGCTTGTTAGTTTCTTCATTTCGATTCATGGTACTTTTTAAATTAATGGTGGGGTAGTTTGGTGGGAGCAGGCCTTGCATATGCAGGTTCACTTAACAAAAGCATTTGTGAGCAAACTTCACAGATGTTGTATGACTGTGTACCTGTGCAAAGAACAAAAATTGCTGACTACCTAGACTTCACTTGCTATAAACTGTTCACTCACTGATATTTTATCTTGCTATTGCAGGGACCACATCTGCTGAGGAAGCAGCTAGAATCTTAGCTGAGAACCGGCGTCTGGCTCGTGAACAGAAGGAGCGTGAGGAGCAGGAGAGACTTCAGTTACAAGAAGCTGAGAGGTGAATGGGGTGTATGATTCAGTGCCAAAAATATTGCTATCAAAGTGCAACTGTCTTGTAACAGCATACCCTGTGTTTCAGATTCAAGCATGCAGTCAGCAAACTAGAAGTGTTTCCATAATTTACATTTAGATTTGTATACCTAGAGAGTTCAGTGATTTGCCATCATATTGAATTCCACAGAACGATTGGGAATGAGATTAGTAAAAGGATGATTCATTATGAATGAATCATGATTCCAGCTGATAGTAACACTGTTAGGTCCCAGAATGAAACTTGCCTTGATAGACTATAAGTTTAAGTTCGCAGTTGGTTGCTGTGGTGGTCACTCTCTGGAACACATTCACGTGAAGCTGCAGGTATTCTTTTCATAGTAGAGCTGAGTTTATTACAGAAAAAATGAAAAATGAAGCTGTATATATGCCACAGTTAAAAAGACCTTGACAGAAACAGCAAAACAAAGTTTAAGGTTGTTCCCTGACAATCACCTTTTACAGATACTCCATTCTGGGGCAACTTTGCTCCTACATCAATTGAGTTTTTAACTTGAGTCCTCCAGTTTCTTTTCCTTGGACTAGAAAGACAATTGTGTGATTTCTTTTCCAAGTCCACTGTCCTGATCCTGTTCTGATGGCCTAGACCTTTTTCAATTCTAACAACCCGAAGATTTTGATCCAAATCTGCAGGCTCGGCTGTATCACAAACTACCCTGAATGAAACGTTTGATTGTTTTGCTACAAGAAAACTAAAACATTTTCCTAAACCAAGTTCTTGGTCCGTCTGCACTCTGACCTTCAACAGTTTATTCTGAAGTCAAACAAATGGTTTTGATATATTTACACTATCTATTGTAAACACAAAGTATACATTCCTGTGAGACACTTGACTATAGTCACCTACCTAATTTGTTGGGATTGATGCACATGGGTCACTGTTCCAAATAATATTCTGACTGTTTTTAGAAAGCTGCCTTCACAGAACTGACCCATATCCAACTGCCTCTGGTGAAATCCTATTCCCAAACTATATATCTTTCATGGCAATGGAGATTTTTGTAGAAAACCTTTTTTATGCGGCTTGTTTAAAGTGTTAAATGCGTGCTAAGCCTCCATTCAGCCCATGGAGTCCATGTCATTCAAGATAACATGCTTCATCTGATCATCCTCAACTTCGCTTTCCTGCTTTCTCCCCATAACCCTCAATCCTCTTGCTGATGAAAAATCTGTCTCAACCTTAAATATTTAATGACCCAGCTCTCTTGTAAAGAATTCCACCGATTCACTACCCTCTGAGAGAAGAAAATTTCTCCACACCTCTGTCTTATGACAAAATGTGTGACCCCTTTTTCTGAAATGATGTCTTCTGGCCCTGGGTTGTCCCACAAGGGGAAATGACCTTTTTGCATCTACCCTGTGAAGTCTCATTAAAAATGTACCATCTTTCAATAAGGTCACCTCTCATTCTTCTAAACTCCAATGAGCACAGGCCCAACCTACTCAACCTCTCCTCACAAGGCAGAAACGAACCCTCCGTTCCTTATAGCAACATTGTGAACCTTCTCTGGACTGCTTCTAATGCCAGTATATCTTCCCCTAAATAAGGGGCTCAAAGCAGTTTACAGTATTCCAGCTGTGGTCTGAATAGTGCCTTGTATAGTTATAACAAAATCACCCTACATTAATACTCCATTCGCATTTAAATAAAAGCCAACATTGCTTTTGCTTTGCCTAATTACCAGCTAGACTTGGATGCTAGCTTTTTGAGATTGATGGACGAGGGTAGTTTTCTGAATTCTTTCTCTGTTTAAATGATATTAAGCTTCTTTATTCTTCCTGTTAAAGTGCATAATCTCACATTTCCACAATGTATTCTATCTGTTAAGATTCTGTGTCATCCTCATCACTTGCTTTCTCCCCACCTATTTTTGTATCTTCCTCACAATTAGCTATAATGCATTTACTTTCCACATCCAAGTCACTGTATATTGTAAATTATCCTTAGCTCTGAACTTTGCAGCGCTGCATCCTGAAAATGCCTCCTTTATCCCAACCTTTTGTCTTCTATTTGTTAGCCAATCCCTTATCCATGCTTATGTAGTATCTCCACTACCATGTACTCTTACCTTATTGTGTGGCCGTATGTATGGTACCCTTTCAAACGCCTTCTGAAAATCCCCTTTATCTGTCCTGCTCGCTGCTACCTCAGAGTTCTAATAAATTTGCTAAGCATGATATCCCGTTCATGAAACCCTGCTGACACTGTTTGATCATGTTATACTTTTCTAAATACTCTCTACTATTACATCCTTTATAATAGACTAACATTTTCTTGATAATACCAGATGTTAAACTCATTGGCCTATTGTTTCCTTCCCTTTCTAAGTAAAGGTGTGACATTAGCAGTTTCCAATCTTCTGACTTGTCCAGCGACTGAGAATGCCTGGAAAATTACTACCAGTTTAACCACTATCTCTGTAGTTACGTCCTTCCTTCCTTCCTTTTAATATGCTAGGTGGTGTCCCCTCAGGTCCAGTGAATGTATCGGCCTTTAGCCCCATTATTTTCCCTAAACTTCTCTATTTTATTCATTGCATTTATTTCCTCTCCTTTTACACCTTTGACTATTTAGTAATTGTGGAATGCTGTTAATTTCTTCTTCTGTGAAAACTGATACAGTGTGTTTATTCAACTCCCTTGCCACTTCCTGGTTCCCCATTATTACTTGCCCAGCCTATTCTCTAAAGGGTGTATGTTCACTTTAGGTCCTGTCTTTCATTCTATACATTTAATGTCTCCTGCTGTCCATCGTGATATTTAGTCAGCGTGGACAAGTCAGACTGAAGGGTTTGTTTCTGTACTACGTGACTGTACTTGCAAATTTACCCTCAACATTTATATCCACCTCTGTTGTTATTTTGACCATCTCTTGTTGGTTTTTACAACTTTCCCAATTTCCTGGCTTACGGCTAGTCTTTTCCACATTTGTTTTTGTTTTCTTTTAATTTGATACTATCCTTAACTTGCCTGGTTAACCATGTTATTTCCTTTTCCTTCACTGAAACAGATCTTTGCTTTGATCCACGAGCTATTTTCTTAAACGTCTGCTGTTTCTTAAGCTGTCTTTGCCGCTAAACCCTTTTCCTAGTCCAGTCCAGCTTATTTTGCCTTCGTTCATTTGTAATTACCTGTAGTTAAATGCAGTTATTTCTGAGCCAAGTTTCTCCCCTTCGAGCTAAATTTTACCATGTTATGGTCACTGTTATGTCAGGGATCTTAGACACTGATACCCTTTGTTAAATCTACCTCATTTACCTAAAATGGCTATTAAGATTCCTTTTGAAAATAACTTTAAAGGGTATTTGAAAGGTTGCAAGTGTACTTGAAGAGCTAACATTGTCACAGGGTGATGGGATGAATGTATGGATGCTGTATTTTCCAAGATCCTTTGAATTGTGAGAGAGAATGATTTTTGAGCTCCAATCTGTATTTGGTGGAATCATGGTGTTTAAAACTCACCAAAGAGAATATTGTGCTTTTTTTTTAAAAGGTGCAGGAAAGAAGAGCTAAAGAAGAGAGAAGCTGAAGAGAGGGCCCGCAGGGAAACAGAAGCCCTTCTGCAAGAAGAGGAGAGAAAACTGACAGAAGAGGAAAATCAAAGAAAAGCTGAAGAGGAAAGGATTTGTAGAGAGGAAGAGGAGAGAGAGCGTCTATTGGATCTGCAGCTCCAGGTCAGAGTTCACATAATTTTAGCTTCGTGTGGGTATGTTCTCAAACGTCTTATTAAAGCTTGAAGAACTGACAAAACACTGTACGTCAAAACTCTCTTCGCTTTGTACTCTGATTATTACGATAGCGCTGAGTTTCAGTTGCAACATTACTGTCAATGTACAGGATTCTTTTGAAAGTGACTCTGCCTGTCCTTTTTAATTCAAGAATAATATTACTACAGTAGGTTGTCACCCTGCTGTGACATTATAATTTTTACCGAGAATCATTTTCCATTCCTTCCAACAAGCAGTTATGTTTTCGATCAGTTTATTGAAAAACGAACAGATTCTCATGTTTTCTATACTGATCTGCTGTTTTAAACAGTGCAGATGTTATATTGCACAATACACAGCACAACATGCTGCTGTTTCCCAGAAACAGCATAATATTTTTGTAAATAGGGCCACACTGAGGACATTTGTTCATAGAACATAGAACATTACAGCACAGTACAGGCCCTTCGGCCCTTGATGTTGTGCCGACCTGTCATACCAAACTCAAGCCCATCTAACCTACACTATTCCATGTACGTCCATATGCTTATCCAATGACGACTTAAATGTTAGTAAAGTTGGCGAGTCTACTACCGTTGCAGGCAAAGCGTTCCATTCCCTTACTACTCTCTGAGTAAAGAAACTACCTCTGACATCTGTCCTATATCTTTGACCCCTCAATTTAAAGCTATGCCCCCTCGTGCTCGCCGTCACCATCCTAGGAAAAAGGCTCTCCCTATCCACCCTATCTAACCCTCTCATTATTTTGTATGTTTCAATTAAGTCACCTCTCAACCACCTTGTCTCTAATGAAAACAGCCTCAAGTCCCTCAGCCTTTCCTCGTAAGACCTTCCCTCCATACCAGGCAACATCCTAGTAAATCTCCTCTGCACCCTTTCCAAAGCTTCCACATCCTTCTTATAATGCGGTGACCAGAACTGTACACAATACTCCAAGTGCAGCCGCACCAGAGTTTTGTGCAGCTGCAGCATAATCTCTTGGTTCCGGAACTCAATCCCTCTATTAATAAAAGCTAAAACACTGTATGCCTTCTTAACAGCCCTGTCAACCTGGGTGGCAACTTTCAAGGATCTGTGTACATGGACACCGAGATCTCTCTGCTCATCTATACTGCTAAGAATCTTACCATTAGCCCTGTTCTTTGCCTTCCGGTTACTCCTACCAAAGTGCATCACCTCACACTTGTCTGCATTAAACTCCATTTGCCACCTCTCAGCCCAGCTCTGCAGCTTATCTATGTCTCTCTGCAACCTACAGCATCCTTCGTCACTATCCACAACTTCACCGACCTTAGTGTCGTCTGCAAATTTACTAACCCATCCTTCTATGCCCTCATCCAGGTCATTTATAAAGATGACAAACAGCAGTGGACCCAACACCGACCCTTGCGGTACACCACTAGTAACTGGTCTCCAGGATGAACATTTCCCATCAACTACCACCCTCTCTCTTCTTTCAGCAAGCCAATTTCCGTTCCAAACTGCTATATCTCCCACAATTCCATTCCTCCGCATTTTGTACAATAGCCTATTACGGGGAACCTTATCGAACGCGTTGCTGAAATCCATATACACCACATCAACCGGTTTACTCTCGTCTACCTGTTTGTCACCACCTCAAAGAACTCAATAAGGTTTGTGAGGCACGACCTACCCTTCACAAAACCGTGCTAACTATCCCTAATCAAATTATTCTTTTCTAGATGATTGTAAATCCTATCTCTTATAACCTTTTCCAACACTTGACCAACAACTGAGGTACGGCTCACTGGTCTATAATTACCAGGGTTGTCTCTACTCCCCTTCTGGAACAGGGGAGCCACATTTGCTATCCTCCAGTCGTCTGGCACTATTCCTGCAGACAATGACGAGTTCAATGGCCTGACAGTTGGTTGTATTTCCTTTGCTTGCCTGGAGGAAGGGGAAATGCTTGCCTTTTATTTATCTTTTTAAACTGAGATTATTTTACATCAGTGCATATGGCAGGTGTTCACCAAGCACACAGAACATAGAACAGTACAGGCCCTTCAGCCCACAATGTTGTGCTGAACTTTTACCCTAATCCTAAGGTATGTCTGACCTCCACCCCTATCTTATACTGTCATCCATATGCCTATCTAACAGCTGCTTACATGACCCTAATGACTTCACTACCCTCCCTGGCAATGCATTCCATGCCTCTATCACTCTCTGAGTAAAGAACTTACTTCTGATGTCTCCCTTAAATCCACCTCCTTTCACTTTAAAACTATGTCCCCTTATAATAGCTGCTTCCACCCTAGGAAAAAGTCTCTGGCTGTCTACTCTATACCTCTGATCACTTTGTACACCTCTATCAAGTCATCTCTCATCCTTCATCATTCTAAAGAGAAAAGCCCTTGGACTCTCAACCTTTCCTCAAAAGACCTACCCTCCATGCCAGGCATCATCCTGGTAAATCTCCTCTGCACCTTTTCCAACGCTTCCACATCTTTTTTGCAATGAGGTGACCAGAACTAGACACAGTACTCCAGATATGGCTGAACAGGCTTTTGTATAGCTGGAGCATAACTTCAAGGCTCTTGAATTCAATCTCTCTATTAATGAAAGCTAACACACCATATGCTTTCTTAACAACTCTATCTGCCTGGGTGGCAGCTTTCAGGGAACTGTGAACATGAACCCCAGGATCCCTCTACTTCCACACTGCCAAGAATCTTTCCCTTAACCCTGTATCCTGCTTTCAAATTTGTCCTTCCAAAATGAATCACCTCACACTTTTTAGGGTTAAACTGCATCTGCCATTTCTCAACCCAGCTCTGCATCTTATCAATGTCCCTTTGTAACTTAGTGCAGCGGACTGTTTTATCTACAACTCGACCCACCTTTGTATCGTCTGCGAGCTTACTAATCCACCCTTCCACTTCTACATCTAAATCATTTACAAAAATCACAAATAGAAGAGGACCCTGAACAGACCCTTGTGGTACACCACTTGTAACTGAGTACCATGTTGAAATTTTCCATCCAATTCCCCACGATCAACATCCTTGACCAGAAACTCAACACAAACAGTGGCTACAAGAGCAGGTCGGAGGCTAGGAATACTGCAGCAACTGATTCCCTAAAGCCTGTCCACCATCCACAAGGCACAAGTCAGGAGTGAGAAGGAATACTCCCCACTTGCCTGGATGGGTGTGGCCCCAACAACACTCAAGAAGCTTGACACCATCCAGGACAAAGCAGCCGCTTGATTAATGCCACATCCACAAGCATCTGCTCTGTCTACCACTGATGCTCAGTATCAGCAGCATGTACTATCTACAAGATGCACTGCAGAAATTCACCAAAGCTCCTTAGACAACACCTTCCAAACACACAAGCACATCCGTCCAGAAGGACGAGGGCAGCAGATACAATGGAATACCACCCCCTTTAAGCTCCCGTCCAAGCCACTCGCCATCCTGATGTGGAAGTAATCACTGTTCCTTCTCTGTTGCTGGGTCAAAATCCTGTAATTCCCTTCCTACGGACATGGGTTAACCTACAACACGTGAACTGCAGCGCTTCAAGAAAGCAGCTCACCACCATCTTCTCAAGAGCAACTAGGTATAGGCAAGAAAGTCTGGCTCATCCAGTGATGCTCACTTCCCATAAATGAATTTAAAAACATGGCGCAGTATCAGATCACACATCACGAGTGATTTTCCTTACAGCATCCTGGATCGTGACTAGAATAAGCATTAGTCTACAGCCTGAGATGATTAAGGCAGAATTTCTCAAAATGGTGATTACACCCAAGTGAACCAAAATTACAAATTGAGATCAGTAGATTTCAGGTAATACTCAGTTCATTCCTGTGAATGAGATGATGGTGGAGTTCCAGCAATGTCTGGTGCACAGGTGCTTTGGCTCCTCCTGTTAACTAGTTGAATGTTTCCTGGGTTAAAACATTGAAATTAGGGCAGTCTGGCCTTCATGGTTTATTTCAGTGTTAGACTATGGCTCTGACCTCAATAATCATGAAGTACTTTGAGAGGATGGCCATGGCCCACATCCCCCTACGGTCTCCCGGCTTGTCTCGATACCCTACAATTTGCCTCCCGACATAACAGGTCCACAGAGGATGCCATTTCCGTAGTCCTGCACTCATCTCTGGAACTTCTGGATCACAAGGACAGCTAGATCAGGCTCTTCTTTTTTCATCAACTACAGCTCCACCCTCAACACCATATCCCCTGCTGACACATCTCAAAACTCCATGACTTTGGTCTTGGCTCTGCCCCCTGTAACTGGATCCTCAGCTTTCTGACCCATAGACCGCAATCAGCTCACCACCTCCACAATAACACTCAACACTAAACCCCAAAGAATGCATCCTTGACCCCCTACTGTACTCCCTGAACACCACGACTGTGTTGCTAAAGTCCAAATGAACGCCATCTACAATTTTTCTGACACCACCACTGTGGTACAACAGCTATCAACAATGATGAATCAGAACACAAAGAAGATAAAGGCCTTGGTGACATGGCGTGATGGTAACAACATCTGCCTCGACATCGGCAAAACGAAAGGACTAATCATCAACTTCAGAGAGAAAGAAGGAGAACATGCTCCCAACTACATCAACAGAACTGAGGTTGAGAGGGTGGACGGTGTCAAGTTCCTCAGTGACGATGACTGATAACCTGTCCTGGACTTCCTATGTCGATGTGTTGGCCAAGAACGCACAACAATGCCACCTGTTCCTCAGGTGGGTTGGGAAATTTGACATGTCCATAAGGTCTGCCACCAACTTCTACAGATGCACCATTGAAAGTATACTGCCCAGCTGCACAATGCCCTGGTAGGGCAACTGCTTTGCCCGGGACTATAAGAAACTGCAGAAGGTGGTGTGCACAACCTCAGCCATCACTGAAGCCAACCTTCCACCAGTGGACTCCATTTATATGGCTCGCTGCCACAGGCTGCCAAAGTCATCCCATCGCAGCCCAGTAATGCTCTGCTATGACCTCTTCTGTCAGGCTGAAGGTACAGAAGCTTGAATACTCTCTCCAGCAGGTTCAGGAGCAGCAGCTTCTGTGCCATGAATGGACTGTCTAACTTCAAATGGTGCTGATCTTACCTACTGCATGCGCCGTGCAATGTAACCTGTATGTCTCTAAGTTTCTTTTTCATCCTATGATCTGTATGACCTTGTTCACTGATCTGCCTATACCGCTCACAAAGTTTTTCATTCTTCTTAGGAACACGTGGCAATAAATAAATCAAAGCAAAACAGAGCAACAAGTTTTAATCGATCTGCAGTTATCGTTACTGATGGCTATACCACATTCCCTGATTGTCAGATTGGCCCTGTCTGGAATAACTGCTACAGAATAGTTCACAATTGTGGACTATTATGTGCTTCTGAAGTCAATGGATGTACTATGGAGAATTCATCTCGACAGAACAGATGTATTTTACCAAGTGTCTTTTTAACCTGTCAAGCACTTTGTTTAAAAGACCATTTTTAAAAATCATTTGATGATTAGATGTAAATTTAAATGATACTAAAATCAGAGAAGTTGGTTGAGAGATTGTAACAGTCTGATGCTGTACTGATCTGTATTGTGCTGAGAGGTGATCACTGAGTCTGTGTTTCAGAGAGAAGAAGCAGAAGCAAAAGCTTTGGAAGAAGCTAATCGGCAGAGGCTGGAGCGAGAACGGATCACCCAACAGAATGAGGAGGAACGACGCGCAAGGAAGCAGGTGTGATTTTAATTGACGGGTAATTAAAAGGCTATGAGCCATAGTACAAGAAATCCAGAAGCCTAAGGAGTAGGAGGAGACAAGGAAAATTGGAAAGTATGCAGCTGGGTTTTGAAATGTAGATAATTGTGGAGCATCAGGAAAGAACAAGGGAATTGCACACTCTGGGTGTTGGGAAGGCATGCAGTGTTTGACCATAGTGTTCTGCCCTAGCTTGATCATTATTCCAGTCAGATTCTCAACGAAATAACTAGGGCAGAGATTCTGAAGCAGTTCCTGTTGTGCCTCCCTCTCTTTGTGGGCAGCACGTGGCTAAAAGTGGTCATTGCCTTGATGGTTTAGATTAGTAACAGAAGAATTAGGAACAACGTACAGTAAAATCAGCAGTTAATTTCATTGGGCTGCGAGAGAGGATTGAGGTGGCATGGCGAGGAACTAAAGGCAGCGGGGGATAAACTGTAATGACACAGTGGCAAATCTTGAACTGTTTCGGGTGCAGGCTAGTGTTGTGATCCCAGAACATAGAACATTACAACACAGTACAGGCCCTTTGGCCCTCAACGTTGTGCCGACCTGTCATACCAATCTCAAGCCCATCTAACCTACACTATTCAATGTACGTCCATATGCTTGTCCAATGACGACTTAAATGTACCTAAAGTTGGCAAATCTACTACCGTTGCAGGCAAAGTGTTCCGTTCCCTTACTACTCTCTGAGTAAAGAAACTACCTCTGACATCTGTCCTATATCTTTCACCCCTCAATTTAAAGCTATGCCCCCTCGTGCTCGCCGTCACCATCCTAGGAAAAAGGCTCTCCCTATCCACCCTATCCAACCCTCTGATTATTTTATATGTTTCAATTAAGTCACCTCTCAATCTTCTTCTCTCTAATGAAAACAGCTTCAAGTCCCTCAGCCTTTCCTCGTAAGACCTTCCCTCCATACCAGGCAACATCCTAGTAAATCTCCTCTGCACCCTTTCCAAAGCTTCCACATCCTTCTTATAATGCGGTGACCAGAACTGTACACAATACTCCAAGTGTGGCTGCACCAGAGTTTTGTACAGCTTCAGCATAACCTCTTGGTTCCGGAACTCGATCCCTCTATTAATAAAAGTTAAAACACTGTATGCCTTCTTAACAGCCCTGGCAACCTGGGTGGCAACTTTCAAGGATCTGTGTATATGGACACCGAGATCTCTCTGCTCATCTATACTGCTAAGAATCTTACCATTAGCCCTGTTCTTTGCCTTCCGGTTACTCCTACCAAAGTGCATCACCTCTCACTCGTCTACATTAAACTCCATTTGCCACCTCTCAGCCCAGCTCTGCAGCTTATCTATGTCTCTCTGCAACCTACAGCATCCTTTGTCACTATCCACAACTCCACCAACCTTAGTGTCGTCTGCAAATTTACTAACCCATCCTTCTACGCCCTCATCCAGGTCATTTATAAAGATGACAAACAGCAGTGGACCTAACACCGACCCTTGCGGTACACTGCTAGTAACTGGAAATTGCAATTATGAGAAAATTGAACAGATTTGATGTGGTACTCCATTATCGTTTAAACAGTAAAATGTCCAAAAGAATCTAGGGGAAGAAAATAAGTGGCAGAACTCCAGCATTGAATCGAAACACTAAAGGAATCTTATCTATGCAAACTCAAGCACAGAAAATGCAAGCAGTACTGGTGAAAAAGTAAGCTGAGTAAACAATATAAATATGTACCTTAAACTCAAACTTTTAATCTTATTTTAAACAGTGATCTTTCACTCCGGGAAGATTTTCTTAAACATGCTCATAAACAGTAGTCAGGAGCTGGGGCGCAAGATGCACGAGGAGATAGAAAAGGTGTGTAAGAAAGGCAAAGTCACAGTGATCATGGGGGATTTCAGTATGCAGGTGGACTGGGAAAATCAGGTTGGTAGTGGATTGCAAAGAAAGGAGTTGTCTACAAGATGGTGTTTTGGAGCAGCTCGAGGTGAAGCCCGAGAGGGAACAGGCAGTACTGGATTCAGTGATGTGCAATGAGGCAGACTTAATAAGGGAGCTGAAGGGTTCCTTTAGCTTAGGAGGCAGTGATCATAACATGATAACATTTACTCCGCAATTTGAGAGGGAGAAGATAGAATCAGACGTAACAGTATTACAGCTGAATAAAGACAACTACAGAGGTATGAGGGAGGAGCTGGGCAGAATTGACTGGAAGAGGAGCCTTGCACAAAGAGTGGAAAAGCAATGGCTGGAGTTAGAACACAGAACAGTACAACACAGTACAGGCCCTTCAGCCCACGATGTTGTGCTGAACTTTGACCCTAATCCTAAAGTCTATCTAACCTCCACCCCTACCTTTATACTATCATCTACGTCCCTCATACTATCATCATACCTTAGACTACCTTATACTCCCAGTTACTGGCAGTAATTCAGGATAAGCAGCAAAAATTCATCCCTCGGAGAAAGAAGCATGGTACAGGGAGAATGAGGCAACCATGGCTGACTAAGGAAGTCAGGGATAGCATAAAAACAAAAGAGAAAGCACATAATGTGGTGAAGGGTAGGGGGAAAGCAGAGGATTGGGAAGCTTACAAAGACCAACAGAAGGCAACAAAAAAAAATAAGGAGGGAGAAGATTCAATATGAGAGTAAGCTAGCCAGTAATATAAATGAAGGCTGTAAGAGTTTCTTTAGATATATAAAGGGCAAAAGTGAACACTGGACCACTGGAAAATGACGGTGGAGAGATAGTAGTGAAGAACAAGGAAATTGCTGAGGAACTGAATAATCACTTTGCATCTGTCTTCACAGTGGAAGACACGGCTCATCTCCCAAAAATTCAAGAGTCAGGGGACAGAGCTGAGTATGGTGGCCATCACCAAGGAAAAAGGTGTCAGTAAAACTGATTGGCCTGAAGGTGGACAAATCACCTGGACCGGATGGACTACTTGCCAGAGTTCAAAAGGAGATAGCTGAAGAGACAGTGGAAGCGTTAGTGGTGATCTTTCAGGAATCGTTAGAGTCAGGGAGGATCCCAGCGGACTGGAAAAAAATCACTAATGTGACACCCCGTTTAAAAAGGAGTAAGGCAAAAGACTGAAAATTACAGGCCGATTAGCATAACCTCAGTTGTGGGAAAGATATTGGAGTCCATTGCAAAGGATGAGATTTCTGAATATTTGGAAGTGTAGAGTAAAATAGGGCAAGGTCAGCATGGCTTCATCAAGGGGAGGTCATGCCTGACAAATCTGCTAGAATTCTTTGAGGAAGTAATGAGCAGGGTGGACCAAGGAGAGCCAATGGGTTTTATCTACCTGCATTTCAAAAAATCACTAATGTGACCCCTGCCACCTTCCTCCTCCTCCACCTTCCTCCGCCTCCGCCCATTCCGCCCCCCCCTTCCGCCCCCCCCCCCTTCCGCCCCCCCCCCTTCCGCCCCCCCCCTCCGCCCCCCCCCCTTCCGCCCCCCCCTTCCGCCCCCCCCTTCCGCCCCCCCTTCCGCCCCCCCCTTCCGCCCCCCCTTCCGCCCCCCCCTTCCGCCCCCCCCTTCCGCCCCCCCCCTTCCGCCCCCCCCTTCCGCCCCCCCCCCTTCCGCCCCCCCCCCTCCGCCCCCCCCCCCTTCCGCCCCCCCCCCCTTCCGCCCCCCCCCCTTCCGCCCCCCCCTTCCGCCCCCCCCCGCCCCCCCTTCCGCCCCCCCCTTCCGCCCCCCCCCTTCCGCCCCCCCTTCCGCCCCCCCCTTCCGCCCCCCCCTTCCGCCCCCCCTTCCGCCCCCCCTTCCGCCCCCCCCTTCCGCCCCCCCCTTCCGCCCCCCCCCTCCGCCCCCCCCCTCCGCCCCCCCCTCCGCCCCCCCCCTCCGCCCCCCCCTTCCGCCCCCCCCTTCCGCCCCCCCCTTCCGCCCCCCCCCTTCCGCCCCCCCCCCTTCCGCCCCCCCCCTTCCGCCCCCCCCTTCCGCCCCCCCCTTCCGCCCCCCCCTTCCGCCCCCCCCTTCCGCCCCCCCCTTCCGCCCCCCCTTCCGCCCCCCCCCTTCCGCCCCCCCTTCCGCCCCCCCTTCCGCCCCCCCCCCTTCCGCCCCCCCCCTTCCGCCCCCCCCCTTCCGCCCCCCCTTCCGCCCCCCCCTTCCGCCCCCCCTTCCGCCGCCCCCCCCCTTCCGCCGCCCCCCCTCCTCCTCCTCCTCCTCCTCCACCTCCTCCTCCTCCTCCTCCTCCACCTTCCTCCTCCTCCTCCTCCACCTTCCTCCTCCTCCACCTTCCTCCACCTCCACCTTCCTCCTCCTCCTCCTCCTCCACCTCCTTCTCTTCCTCCACCTTCCTCCTCCTCCTCCACCTTCCTCCTCCTCCCACCTTCCTCCTCCTCCTCCACCTTCCTTCTCTTCCTCCACCTTCCTCCTCCTCCACCTTCCTCCTCCTCCACCTTCCTCCCTCTTCCTCCACCTTCCACCACCACCTTCCACCACCACCTCCTCCACCCCTCCACCTTCCTCCTCCTCCTCCACCTTCCTCCTCCTCCCCACCCTTCCTCCTCCACCTTCCCTCCACCTTCCTCCTCTCCTCCACCTTTCCTCCACCTTCCCCTCCTTCCTCCTCCTCCTCCACCTTTTCCTCCACCTTCCTCCTCCTTCCTCCTCCACCTTCCTCCACCTCCTCCACCTCCACCTCCACCTCCACCTTCCTCCTCCTCCTCCACCTCCTCCTCCTCCTCCACCTCCACCCTCCTCCACCTTCCTCCACCTCCACCACCTCCTCCACCTCCATCCACCAACCTCCATCCACCTTCCACCCCTCCTCCACCCTTCCTCCTCCTCCCCTTCCTCCTCCTCCTCACAACCTCCTCACCCTCCACCTTCCTCCTTTTCCTCCACCTTCCTCCTTTTCCTCCACCTTCCTCCTTTCCTCCACCTTCCTCCTTTCCCTCCACCTTCCTCCTCCACCTCCACCTTCTCCTCCTCCTCCACTTTCCTCCTCCACTTTCCTCCTCCACTTCCTCCTCCACCTTCCTCCTCCACCTTCCTCCTCCACCTCCTCCCCAACAC
This sequence comes from Stegostoma tigrinum, assembly GCF_030684315.1. Classification (NCBI taxonomy): domain Eukaryota; kingdom Metazoa; phylum Chordata; class Chondrichthyes; order Orectolobiformes; family Stegostomatidae; genus Stegostoma; species Stegostoma tigrinum. The sequence goes on along the minus strand of NC_081368.1, from coordinate 1,018,542 downwards.
CCCACCACCTTCCACCACCACCAACCTCCTCCACTTTCCTCCTCCACCTCCCACCTCCCACCTCCACCTTCCTCCTCCTCACTCCTCCACCTCCACCTTTCCACCAAATCCTCCACCTTCCACCACCCCTCCACCTCCCCACCTCCTCCACCTCCACCCCAACCACCCCTCCACCACCTTCCACCCACCTTCCTCCACCAACCACCCCTTCCTCCACCTTCCACCACCCAACCACCCCTTCCTCCCCTTCCCCCCCTTCCCCCCCTTCCTCCCTTCCACCCCTTCCCCACCTTCCACCACCATCCACCACCTACCACCACCTTCCACAACCTCCTCCACCACCTCCACCTTACCTCCACCCCTCCCCCCTTCCTCCCCTTCCCCCCCTTCCACCCCTTCCTCCCCTTCCTCCCCCTTCCTCCACCATCCTCCACCTTCTCCTCTTCCTCCACCTCCTCCACTTCCTCCACTTTCCTCCCTCTTCTCCTCCTCCTCCACCTCCTCCTCCTCCACCACCTTTCCTCCACCTTCCTCCTCCTCCTCCTCCACCTTCCTCCACCACCTCCACCTTCCTCCTCCTCTCCTCCACCTTCCTCCTCCTCCTCCTCCTCCACCTTCCTCCTCCTCCTCCACCTTCCTCCTCCACCTTCCTCCTCCTCCTCCACCTTCCTTCTCTTCCTCCACCTTCCTCCTCCTCCACCTTCCTCCTCCTCCACCTTCCTCCTCTTCCTCCACCTTCCTCCTCCACCTTCCTCCTCCTCCTCCACCTTCCTCCTCCTCCTCCACCTTCCTCCTCCTCCTCCACCTTCCTCCTCCACCTTCCTCCTCCACCTTCCTCCTCCACCTTCCTCCTCCTCCTCCACCTTCCTCCTCCTCCTCCTTCCTCCTCCTCCTCCTCCACCTTCCTCCTCTTCCTCCACCTTCCTCCTCTTCCTCCACCTTCTTCCTCTTCCTCCACCTTCTTCCTCTTCCTCCACCTTCTTCCTCTTCCTCCACCTTCCTGCTCTTCCCCCCACCTTCCTCCTCCACCTTCCTCCTTTTCCTCCACCTTCCTCCTTTTCCTCCACCTTCCTCCTTTTCCTCCACCTTCCTCCTCCTCCTCCACCTTCCTCCTCCTCCTCCACCTTCCTCTCCTCCTCCACCTTCCTCCTCCTCCTCCTCCACCTTCCTCCTCCACCTTCCTCCTCCACCTTCCTCCTCCACCTTCCTCCCTCCACCTTCCTCCTCCACCTTCCTCCTCCTCCTCCACCTTCCTCCTCCACCTTCCTCCTCCACCTTCCTCTCCACCTTCCTCCTCCACCTTCCTCCTCCACCTTCCTCCTCCTCTTCCTCCACCTTCCACCTCTTCCTCCACCTTCCTCCACCTTCCTCCACCTTCCTCCACCTTCCTCCACCTTCCTCCACCTTCCTCCACCTTCCTCCACCTTCCTCCACCTTCCTCCCCTTCCTCCCCTTCCTCCACCTCCTCCACCTTCCTCCTCCACCTTCCACCTTTTCCTCCACCTTCCACCTTTTCCTCCACCTTCCACCTTTTCCTCCACCTTTTCCTCCACCTTCCACCTTTTCCTCCACCTTCCACCTTTTCCTCCACCTTCCACCTTTTCCTCCACCTTCCACCTTTTCCTCCACCTTCCACCTTTTCCCTCCACCTTCCTCCACCTTCCTCCACCTTCCTCCACCTTCCTCCACCTTCCTCCACCTTCCTCCACCTTCCTCCACCTTCCTCCACCTTCCTCCACCTTCCTCCACCTTCCTCCACCTTCCTCCACCTTCCTCCACCTTCCTCCCTCTTCCTTTTCCTCCACCTTCCTCCTCTTCCTCCACCTTCTTCCTCCTCTCTTCCTCCCTCCTCTTCCTCTTCCTTCCTCCGTCCTCCCCCGCCGCCGTCCTCCCCTTCCTAGCGGATCACAGACTTAAGTATGAGAGAGAGATAACTTAGTTTCCATCAGCAGGATCATGTTCAGTTGACATATCAGTGTTACTGCCTGAAAGCTGTTTAATTCGCCCGTGTGTGACCCGCAGCAATGAGTTGGATGTTTTGTACATGTTACTGCCTGAAAGCTGTTTAATTCGCCCGTGTGTGACCCGCAGCAATGAGTTTGGATGTTTTGTACAAATACTTGATGTTCTCACAAGTGAATACTTTCCTGTCATCAACAGAGAATTGCAGAGGTCATGAAGAGAGTGAGGGGGTCTGGCCAAGATGAATTAAAGGTAATACACTTCTCGGCTTTACTGCCTGTTTTGCTTCATTTTTCAGTTTATTTTTCATATTTATTTTCTGTGCAACATGTCGTCTGGAATTTAAGGTAAGTCTCCAAGTGATGCTTGTTGTGTTTCTCTGCCCTATGTCTGAGCTGTTGGCCAGTGCCTTGCATTATCAGAAACTCTGTGCTTGATGATCTAAGTAAAGCATACTCACGTTACACAGGGAAACGTGCAATTCAGAAAGTTATCACTAGTCAGAATGTGAATGTTGCTGAGAGGCGCACAGAATCTTACTGTGATCAAATTAGTAAGCTAAGATAAAATTGGAACAATCACAGGCCCCTCTCCAAGCCACTCACCATCTCACCTTGGAAATATGTCGCCATTCCCTCACTGTCAGTGGGTCAAAATCCTAAAACTCCCTCCGCAACAGCACGTGGCCTGTGACAATTCAAGAAGGCAACTAGGGGGCAGGCAATAAATGCTGGACCCGGTCAGCAGTGCCTGCATGCCACGAATGAATTTTTAAAAAATATCACACATTGCCCCCACGGTCGTAATAGATCCCACTGGATCAGCTGTTATTGAAAAGACCAGGTCTGAGTCCAGTAACTGTCGGAAATGTGCATCACAAAATGTCAGTGTAGTCACCTGAGGAAGCATAAGATGGGTAGGTTTGTAACTTTTTTTAGGTTATTTTCCACTGGAAATTTAGCATTTTCTCTCCCTAAGCTGAAAGCAGTGAGCGGCAAGAGTCATTGAAAATTTAAAAGTGAGACTAATGCAGCCTATTGAGGGTTGAAAGATAGAGTTAAGATGCAGATCATCTAGGATTGAATTAAATTGTGGATTAGGCTTGAGTGAATGGTCTTGTGAAAGGTCTAGATTCTTAAATCTCATTAAATAATGCTGAAATGTTGACCCCCACCCCCCGGTGTTTACACAGAAGGATGGAAGATCAGATGATACTACTGCTGAGGAAAGCAGTGAGGATGAACACAGGAACGAAGATGCAGATGAAATAGGTGAGTGACTCAGCACAGTTTTTACCATTGGGTCATTGCTGTTGAAATGCTGGTCCTCTATTGAGTCTATCTGAATACACGCCTCTCTATCATTTGAGGAGGAGGGCATTAGAAACAATATTTTCTCAGTGCAACTGAAAATCTGATGAATACACAGCAGCATGTGGAAATCTGATGATATTGTGCTTTCTGGTTTGAAACCCGGTTTCTTTTTTTCAGTGAGGTCTTTTTTACTCCTCCCAATAAAATTCCCTAAGTGCAAAACATCAGGGATTTTTATCTGTAGATCAGGGAAGTGAATTATTTGGTTACATTCGAATAGTTTTCCTTTGTGATAGTAAACCTGTTTATCTGAAAGTATTAAATAAAAATCGAAAGAATGGCAAATCAGGAACAAAAGCAAAGTTGCTGGAAAAGTTCAGCAGGTCTGGCAGCAACTGAAGGAATAAACAGTTAATGTTTTGGGTCCGGTGACCCTTCCTCAGAACCAAAGGTCACCGGACGCGAAACATTAACTCTGATTTTTTTTTTCCCTTCACAAATGCAACCAGACCTGCTGAGCTTTTCCAGGAACCAGGTATTATGGTTTTAACATTGACATTGATGCTGGCATGTGTATACCTGTGTTTAAAACCCTTACTGTGCTTCTCCCTGTAGAAACACATGCTTTTCTGATTCCTGTCTGAAATCCAGCACTTTAATGCTTTCGCCCTCCAAATCTCTGTGCCTTTGCCACAAAATTCTGAAACCTATTGGAAAATGTTTGTGTGTAAACAGATACAGTTGCTGGTTTATAACATCAAGTGTATTCTTTATGGTTTTCCATTTGAAGTAAAAGCTATATTTCTCATTTATGATTTGCATGTTAGATAGCACCAATGGAATTGATGAGCTTCAAGTTATTGTACAAGAATGTGCTGAGTTGTCAGATGAAGCTGTCTGTGATGAGATAACTGAGCTGAATGGTGTTCATGCAGTGAATACCACCAGTGACCATTTGAACAAAGACCAGACCCAGGATATGAGGTAGGCTTGTATTTTGTCTTCTGTGTTGTTTCAGAGTAAACTGGGCATTCTGGATCTAATCAAAGATTTTGTGGGCAAGGCGAGAAATCACACAACACCATGTTATAGTCCAACAGGTTTATTTGAAAGCACAAGCTTTCAGAACCTGAGCCTGCCTTCATGTGTTAGTGAGAGAGGTGGTATCAGATGCAGAATTTATAAGTAAAAGATCAACGGGTCACACCACTGATGTAATAAACAAACCTAAGATGCTGTTAAATCTTTAATCAGTCAGAAGGTTTTAATTGAGCAATATATATATGTAAATCCCCAAGTCACTGTCCTGAGAAAACTAAAGGTTGAATGTTTTAGGTCAGACACTGCGTGTTAGGTGTGAGGCCTTGTTTAGAATCTGCTTGTTTTGGTTTGGAGTCAGACTGGTTTTATTTAGTAGGAATTTATAAACTGCCACATTGAATGACTCTCTATAAATTGTGTGCTTTTTGAACAAAATAGAGTGTATCTGCAAATACAGATTCACCCCATAGATTCACATCCGTGAGAAGGAGGAGTGAGGCTACGAAAGCTTGTGTTTTCAAATAAACCTTTTGGACTATAACCCGTTGTCATGTAATTTCTGACTTTGCCCATCACAGTCCAACACCGGTACCTCCACGCCAAGGTTTTGTGGGAATGTTGGACAAATCGGGAATGTTTCAGAGCTGGGTTTAATTTTCCATGTAGGTATGGTTCACAATGTTTTGGTGGAAATGGTAATAAGAAGTGTGAGTTTGGAGACCAAATGAATGAAACAGCTCAAATTGGTGTTCAGACAAAATGGGAAAATTCTAGTCTAGTGGGAGCTTTGGCTAGAGCTGTGTCAGCAGTTAAGAATATGAATCTAAAACAATAAAAGCAAAGCACTGTACATGCTGAAAAGTTGAAATAAAAACAAAACGTACTGGAAAAACTTGGTAGGTCTGACAGTATCTGTGGAGAGAGAGATGAGTTAATGTTTCATGATCATTTTGACGTCTTCAGAACTAAAAGTTGTTGAAGTGGGTTTTTAAGCTGTAGACAGTTGGGAAGGAAGAGCAAGTGCAAGTGCCTGAGAGCCAGAGACAAAGGAGGGCTAACAGTGGTAAAGGAATGATTGTGATGTATAATAGTTGTAAATGTTTGTGGAAGGAGCAAATCGGTCCGTTGTGCTGAGAATAAAGTCAACAGTACACAGCCGTGGGACGGTGGGGGTTGCTTTTAAAAGAGAGCGCAAAGGTCACACTATGAATTCTTTGACGAGGTAACCAATTCTTTGACGAGGTAACAAGAATGTTAGACCAGGGAATCCCAGTAGATGTTATCTATCTAGGCTTCCAAAAGGCCTTTGATACGGTGCCTCATGGGAAGCTGCTGAGCAAGATGAGGGCCCATGGTGTTCGAGGTGAGCTACTGGCTTGGATTGAGGATTGGCTGTCTGACAGAAGGCAGAGAGTTGGGATAAAAAGCTTTTTCGGAATGGCAACCGGTGACGAGTGGTGTCCCGCAGGGTTCAGATTTGGGGCCGCAGCTGTTCACCTTATACATTGATGATCTGGATGAAGAGACTGGGGGCATTCTGGCGAAGTTTGCCGATGATACAAAGATAGGTGGACAGGCAGATAGTACTGAAGAGGTGGGGAAGCTGCAGAAAGATTTAGACAGTTTAGGAGAGTGGTCCAGGAAATGGGTGAAGAAATTCAATGTGAGTAAATGTGAGGTTTTGCACTTTGGAAAAAAGAATACAGGCATGGACTATTTTCTAAATGGTGAGAAAATTCGTAAAGCAGAAGTGCAGAGGGATCTGGGAGTGTTGGTCCAGGATTCTGTAAAGGTTAACTTGCAGGTAGAGTCTGTAATTAAGAAAGTGAATGTAATGTTGTCGTTTATCTCGAGGGTTGGAATATAAAAGCAGCGATGTGCTTCTGAGGCTTTATAAAGCTCTAGTTAGGCTCCATTTAGAATACTGTATCCAATTTTGGGCCCCACACCTTAGGAAGGACGTACTAGCCCTGGAGCGTGATTCACACGGATGATCCCTGGAATGGTAGGTTTAAGGTATGATGAACGGCTAAGGATCCTGGGATTGTACTCATTAGAGTTTAGAAGGTTGAGGGGAGACCTAATAGAAACTTACAAGATAATGTGTGGTTTAGAAGGGGTGGACGCTAGGAAGTTCTTTCCATTAGGCGGGGAGACTAGGACCCGTGGGCACAGCCTTAAAATTAGAGGGGGTGAATTTAAAGCGGAAATGAGACGACATTTCCTCAGCCAGAGAGTGGTGGGCTTGTGGAATTCATTGCCACGGAGTGCAGTGGAGGCCGGGACGTTGGATGCCTTCAAGGCAGAGATCGACAAATTCTTATCTCAGAAGGAATCAAGGGTTACGGGGAGAGTGCAGGGAAGTGGAGTCGAAATGCCCATGAGCCATGATTTAAATGGCGGAGTGGACTTGATGGGCCGAATGGCCTTACTCCCACTCCTATGTCTTATGGCCTATGAAGGTGTGGAATTCAATGTTGAGCAGAGGAAAGACGGGAGCGGGAGTTGCATTTTTGATTAAAGGCAGTATCACAGCAGTAGTCAGAGATGAAATAACTGAGGGATCATCCAGTGAGGCTTTGTGGGTGGACCTTTAGAAATAAGGGGATAGTGACGTTATTGGGGTGGCACAATTGGCCCCCAAATAGTCAACAGGAATTAAAGGAACAAATATGCAGGGAGACTAGGGTGACTTGCAGGAGCAATGGGGGTTTTAATTTTCCTAACATAGACTTGGACTGCCATAATGTTAAGGGCTTGGATCGGGTGAAATTTGTTAAACGTGTTCAGGGAAGTTTTCTCAAGCAATATGCAGAGGGTCCTACCTGGGAAGGGGCAAAACTTGACCTACTGTTGTGAAATAGGGAAGGACAGGCAACTGAGGTGACAGTTGGGGAGCACTTTGGGACTAGTGAACATAGTTCTATTAATTTTAAAATAGTTATGGAGAAGGAGAAAACTGGTCTACAGGTTCAAATTCTAAATTAGGGCAAGGTGAATTTTGATGGAATTAGACAGGAGCTTGCAGGGGTTTATTGGAGCAGTTTATTTGCCAACAAAGGGATTTCTAGCATGTGGGAGGCCTTTAAAGTGTGTTAGCTAGAATTCAAGGTATGTTCCTGTGAGGGTGAAGGGCAAGGTTGGCAGGGTTAGGGATCCCTGGATGACGAGATATTGAGACTTTGAGCAGAAGAAAGGAGGCATGTGTCAGGAATGGGCAAATAGGATCAAGAGAATCCCTGGAGGTATGCAAGTGGTAGAAGAGTTTACTGAAGAAGGAAATCAGGAGAACAAATAAGGGGCACGAGATAGCTTTGGCTGAGAAGATTAGGGAGAATCTTGAGAGATTCTTTAAGTATGTTAAAGGAAAAAGAATAACTAGAAAGGGAATAGGACCCCTCAAGGACCAAAGTGGACATGAATGTGTGGAACCACAGGACATGAGTGAGGCCCTCCTGAATATTTCTCCTCTATTTCTGGAGCGAAGGCCCTATGAAGAAAGGCTGAGGGATTTGGGTCTGTCTCATTGGAGAGAACAAGGCTGAGAGGGGATTTAATAGAGACATACAAGATGATCAGAAGATTAGAAAGGGTGGACGGTGAGAGTCTTTTTCCTAGGATGATGACGTTGGCTTGTACAAGGGGGCATAGCTACAAATTGAGGGGTGAGAGATTTAAGACAGATGTCGGAGGTAGGTTCTTTACTCAGAGGGTGGTAAGGGCGTGGAACGCCCAGCCTGCCAATGTACTGAACTCAGCCACATTAGGGGCATTTAAACAGTCCTTGGATAATCATATGGATAATGATGGGATAGTATAGGGGGATGGGCTTAGATTAGTTCACAGGTCGGCGCAACATCGAAGGCCGAAGAGCCTGTTCTGCGTTGTATTGTTCTATGTTCTATGCTCACCTTGGAGAAAGGCATGAAGATTTGGGAACTTGAGAAAGTTATCATCATTAGCCACAGATGAGGCCCTGGAAGACTGAAAGGTAGTGAATGTTGTGCCCTTAAGTGTGAAAATAGATGAGTCCCCTGGGCCGAATGAGATTTATCCTAGGATTCTCTGGGAAGTTAGGGAGGAGATTACAGTGCCTTTGATTTTGATCTTTATGCAGTCATTCTCTACGGGAATATTGCTAGAGGACTGGAGGATAGCAAATGTCCCCGTGTTCAAGATGGGCCATAGAGACAACCTGGTAATTTTAGACCAGTGAGCCTTACTTCAGCTGTGGGTAAAGTGTTGGAGAGGATTATAAGAGATAGGATTTATAATCATCTAGAAAGGAATAATTTGATTAGGGATAGTCAGCACGGTTTTGTGAAGGGTAGGTCATGCCTCACAAACCTTACTGAGTTCTTTGAGAAGGTGACCAAACAGGTAGACGAGGGTAAAGCGGTTGATGCAGTGTATATGGATTTCAGTAAAGCGTTTGATAAGGTTCCCCACGGTAAGCTGTTGCAGAAAATACGGAGGCATGGGATTGAGGGTGATTTAGCAGTTTGGATCAGAAACTGACCTGCTGTAAGAAGACAGGGTGGTGGTTGATGGGAAATGTTCATCCTGGCATTCAGTTACTAGTGGTTTTCGCTAGAGAGAAGGTTAAGAGGTGACTTAATAGAGACATACAAGATGATCAAAGGATTAGATAGGGTGGACAGTGAGACCCTTTTTCCTCAGATTGTGATGGCTAGCACCAGGGCACGTAGCTTTAAATTGAGGGGTGACAGATGTCAGGGATAGGTTCTTTGCTCGAAGGGTAGTAAAAGTATGGAATGCCCTGCCTGCAACAGTTGTAGCCAACTTTAAGGGCATTTAAATGGTCATTGGATAAACATATGGATGCAAATGGAATAGTGTAGGTTAGATGGGCTTCAGCTTCGTTTCACAGTTTGGTACAACTTCAAGGGCCGAAGGGCCAATACTGCTGATGTTATTGCTTTACCGAGACTTGGTTGAGGGAAGGGCAAGATTAGCAACTAAATATCCCAGGATTATAGATGCTTCAGGCGAGATACAGAGGGAGGTAAAAGGGGTGGAGGAGTGGCATTACTAGACAAAGGATATCACAGCTGTGCTGAAGGAGGGCACTATAGAGGACTCGAGCAGTGAGGCAATATGGGCAGAGCTCAGAAATAGGAAGGGCGCAGGAACAATGCTGGGGCGGTACTACAGGCCTCCCAACAGTGAGCGTGAGATAGGGGTACAAATATGTAAACAGATAATGGAAAGGTGTAGGAGAAACAGGGTGGTGGTGATGGGAGATTTTAATTTTCCCAACATTGACTGGGATTCACTCAGTGTTAAGGGTTTAGATGGAGCAGAATTTGTAAGGTGTGTCCAGGAGGGTTTTCTAGAGCAGTATGTAAATAGTCCATCTCGGGAAGGGGCCATACATGACCTGGTGTTGGGGAATGAGCCCAGCCACGTGGTTGAAGTTTCAGTAGGGGATTACTTTGGTAATAGTGATCACAATTCCGTAAGTTTCAGAATACTCATGGACAAAGACAGAAATGGTCCTAAAGGAAGAGTGCTAAATTGGGGAAGGCCAACTCTTGCAAAATTCTGCAAGAGCTGGGGAATATGGGTTGGGAACAGCAGTTTGAGGGTAAATCCACATATGATGTCGGAGGCTTTTAAAAGAGAGGTTTATTAGCGTGCAGGACAGACATGGGCCTGATAGGGGAACTATGGATGTCAGGTGAAATTGTGAGACAAGCAAAAAGGAAAAAGGAATCATAAATAGGATCAAGGCGACTGAAAACAGACCAAGCTTTGGAAGAATATCAGGAAAGTAGACCAATCTGAAACGAGAATTACGAGGGCTAAAAGGGGTCATGAAATATCTTTAACAAATGGGGTTAAGGAAAGTCCCAAAGCCTTTTATTCGTACATAAGGAGCAAGAGGGTAACTAGAGAAGGGGTTGGCCCCTCAAGGACAGAGGAGGGAAGTTATGCGAGGAGTCAGAGAAAATGAGTGGGATTCTTAATGAGTACTTTGCGTCGGTATTCACAGAGGGGTGGGACATGACAGATGTTGAGGTTAAGGATAGATGTTTGATTACTCTAGGTCACGTCAACATAAGGAGCTAGGACGTGTTGGGTATCCTAAAAGGCATTAGGGTGGACAAGTCCCCAGGTCCAGATGGGATCTATCCCAGGTTATTGAGGGAAGCGAGAAAGGAAATAGCTGGGACCTTAACAGATACCTTTGCAGCATACTTGAACACCGGTGAGGTCCTGGAGGACTGGAGAATTGCTAATGTTGTCCCCTTGTTTAAGAAGGGTAGCAAGGATAATCCAGGTAATTGTAGACTGGTGAGCCTGATGTCAGTGGTAGGGAAGCTGCTGGAGAGGATACTGAGGGATAGGATCTATTTACATTTGGGAAAAAATGGGCTTATTAGTGATAGCATGGTTTTGTGCAGGGAAGGTCATGTCTTACCAACTTGATAAAATTTGCCACTTCCTCAAATAATTCAATGGGTGAGGGAAGGGCTGTAGATGTCATATATATGGACTTCAGTAAGGTGTTTGGTAAGGTTCCCCAAGGTCGGCTGATGGAGAAAGTGATGTCGCATGGGGTCCAGGGTGTACTAGCTAGATGGATAGAGAACTGGCTGGGCAACAGGAGACAGAATTGTAATGGAAGGGAGTTTCTCAAAATCGAGAATTGTGACCATTGGTGTTCCACAGGGATCCGTGTTGGGACCACTGTTTGTGATGTACATAAATGACCTGGAGGAGGGTATAGATGGTCTGATTAGCAAGTTTGCAGATGACACTAAGATTGGTGGAGTAGCTGATAGTGAACAGGACTGGCGGAGAATGCAGCAGAATACAGACAGATTAGAGAGTTGTGCAGATAAATGGCAGATGGAGTTCAGTCCAGGCAAATGTGAAGTGATGCATTTTAGAAGATCTAATTCAAGGGCGAACTATACGGTAAATGGAAAAGTCCTAGGGAAAATTAATGCACAGAGAGATCTGGGTGTTCAGGTCCATTGTTCCCTGAAGGTGGGAACGCAGGTCGATTGGCATGGGCCAGTTTGGGTCAAAGGGCCTGTATCTGTGCTGTAGAAGACTGTGACTGAAGTCTTGGAGGAGATTTGTAGCTTGTGTTGAAGATGAGGTTCTGACTTGCTCGCCGAGCTGGTGAATTTGGTTGCAGACGTTTTGTCACCCTGCTAGGGAACATGGTCAGTGCAATTCTGGTGAAGCATTGGTGTTCTGTCCCACTTATTGATAGGTGTCAGTTTGGCATTACTTCCAGTTCTGTTTTTCAGTGGTTTGCGGATCGGGTCCTGTTCAGTGTGTGTGTGTTGATGGAGTTCCAGTTAGAATGCCAGGCCTGCAGGAATTCCCTGGCATGTCCCAGTTTGGCTAGTGCTATTATGGATGTGGTGTCCCTTGTTGTCAGTGTGTAGTGAGACGAGTGAGAATTGGTCGTGTCTCTTGGTGGCGAGTTGGTGTTCTTGTATCCTTATTATCAGCTTTCTCCCAGTTTGGCCTGTGTAATGTTCCTCACAGTCCATGCGTAGTATTTTTGTATATGACACTAGTTTTATTGGCTGTGTGTATGGGGTCCACTAAGTATGAAGGTAGCTGTTGTACAGTGGTTGTTGGTTTGTGGATTACCCTGATACCTCAGGGTCTGAGTAGGCTTATGGCCGTCTCTGATATCTCTCTGATATGTCAGTGCTGTACAGTAGAGTGACTAGTGTAGCTGGCCATTGTTGTGTCTTCTTGTTATGGCCTGTTGCAGAGGTAATGGTGGATTGTGCTTTCTGTATCCATTCCTTTTTAAAAACTCGGTATAAATGCTCCTGTTCTGCTTTTAATATACAAAATATCATGCAAGGACTATGAAAAACTGGAAGAAATGTTAGCATGGGAGCAAGATGGTTTTTGAACTGGCAAGCAGCTGGCGAGTTGTCATTCTGTGGGCAAAGCACAGGTGATCTGCAAAGTGTTGGGCCAGTGTGTTTGGTCTCATCCCTGTAAAGTAGACTGCGTTGTGAGTAGCAAATACAGTAAGCTAAATTGAAAGAAGTGTGCGCAATTGCAGCTTTGCCTGGAAGGTATGTGAGCGGTGGTTGAGAGAGGTTAAGTGGTTAGGGCTACACCTTCTACAGTCGTGTGGGATAATTTCAATGAATGTGTCCCACACCAGTGCTTGGTCACTGAACTGCCCACCAAGAGATGGCTGGAAGGGTATATAGCTGTAATCCATTATCACGGCCCTGCCAAAGCTCCAGAGCAATGATGTTGATGGTTACTTGTATATCTGAGAGTTAAATGTTTGGGTATTGTCGAATCATGGACTTCACTTATTAAGGAGCATGTGGACTGGCTACATGCCTGTTAATAAATGACAGGGTATATTTGAATTCCGAAACAAGTGTCTGCTTAATTTAGCAGTTATGTTCTCAAGGTAAGTGAGAAGTTTTGTATTCATATTCCATCCCCTTTAGTGCACAACCCTTGCTGATGCCCCAGTTCAGTACCTGGGGAGCTACAAGCTGCACGGTTACAAGTTACCGTGGTTTATAAAGATTTGTTTGGTGGTTTACGTATTGGGCCATTCATGTCCTTTCTACTTGTTAGATCTTGCTGTGGGGGTAACTGAGGCTCTGTATACAGACAGTGTTAGAACATAGAACATTACAGCACAGTACAGGCCCTTCGGCCCTCGATGTTGTGCCGACCTGTCATACCAATCTCAAGCCCATCTAACCTACACTATTCCATGTACGTCCATATGCTTATCCAATGACGACTTAAATGTACCTAAAGTTGGCGAATCTACTACCGTTGCAAAACTAATACTGTCCTTGACCAACAATGCCACACCTCCACCCCTTTTACTATCTTCTCTGTTCTTACATTGTTTCTGCTTAATCAGCTGTATAAAACCTAAATTTAGAGAAACTGAACAAAATTATAAGCTATATGAAAACACGGACTCAAAACATCAACTGTTTGTCTTTGTATGGGTGCTGCCAAATCTGCAGTTTCTCCAGCATTTTTCAGCGTTTGTTTCACCCTGTCTAAACTGACACTAGTGGTCTGTAATTTTCCTAATAGTAATAATAACAGGTAAATATGGAGTCAAATGGTGTAATTTATTTGCTGTAAATCTTCTTGTGACTGCTGCCACCTCATTCTCATCCTGTTCTCTCTCCTGTTTAAGCCCTGTACCAAAGGAAGACTGTGTTGTACCTGAACTATTGCATGTAAATGAAGTGGATCAAAGTGTTGGGCATCAGAATGGAAAAGCGAGTAGTACATGGATCCTCAAGGATTATATGGACCTTGATGTTTGTTCAAAGACAACCAAATTAGCAGTCACTCCCTGCAGTGCTGATGACTGTAACCAAAACTTGATTGATATTGCTGGCATTTCTGAGAGCTGTATCAATGCACTTGAAGAGAATGGAGGAAGAGTGACATCCTTGACCAAACCTATTGAGGAAACATCAGGTAGAGTTTGATTCAAGACTTTCTGACAGTGTTTTCTGACTAGAGGTGCAGTTCATCCTGATTCTTGGCATTGTTTAAAGATGACTCCGTAACCAATCCGATTAAGATTGATAGAAATTGATGTACAGTAGTGCATTGGACCAGTTATTCCAAAAACCGGAATCAAATCCCACCGTGATAGTAGGAACTGCAGATCCTGGAGAATCTGAGATAACAAAGTGTGGAGCTGAATGAACACAGCAGACCAAGCAGCATCTCAGGAGCATTTCTGATGAAGGGTCTAGGCCCAAAACGTCAGCTTTTCAGCTCCGAAGATGATGCTTGTGTTCATCCAGCTCTATACTTGGTTATCAAATCCCGCTGTCGCAGTTTGAGAACTTGAATAGTTTTAAGAAATCTGCTATCAGAAAAAGTGCCATAAAGCTGCTGTTTCAGTCTTACACTTCAGCGAAGGAAAGGTACCATCATACCAACTCTTTGCTAGTACGTGCCTATAGACCATGGTGTACTCTCTGCTGCCCTCAACATGCCCTAGCCCATCCCTCAACTGGATCAGGTTTCTATTGATCAACCTGGGAGTGAATGGAAGACATAATGTGCTAACATATCTAAAAATAATAATTTTATATTCAACAATGAGTCAGAAGTTAGGAATACTGCAGCGAGTCACCCACTCTCTGACTGTCCAAAGCCTGTCCACTATCTGCAAGGCACAACTCAGGAGTGTGATGGAATACCACCCCCCCCCCCCCCCCAACTTGCCTGGATGGCTGCGGCTCGGACAATACTCCAGAAGCTTTGACCATCCAGGACAAAGCGACCCACTTGATTAGCACCACATCCATAAGTATCCATTCCCTCCATCATTAGCAGTCTGTATCAGCAGTGTTTACCATCTACAAAATGCACTGCAGAAATTTGACAAGCTCCTTAGCACCTTCCAAACCCACAAGTCCTTCTAGTTGGAAGTAGAAGGGCAGCAAATATATGGGAACGCCACCCCTAGCAAGCTCCCCTCCAAGCCCGTCATCCTCCCGACTTTGAAATATATCGCTGTTCCTCCAGTGTCATTGCATCTGAGAATCTTAGAATTCCCTCCCTAAGGACATCTGTGAGTCACCTCACAGCACACAGACTGCAGCAGTTCAGGAAGGCATCTTGCCAGCACCTTCTCAAAGAGCAAATAGGAACAGGTAATAAATGCTGGTCCGGCCAGCAATGCCCAGATCTCATCACCGCTCTGCTGATATTTAAGTTCAACAAAATCAGTTCCCTTCTAGCCAGCCTTTCATCATCTTAAGATTTTAAAGTGGAATTCAGTTTGCCATCCTAAATGAGCGTGCTTTGATGTTTTAATTCCTTACAGTAGAATATAATAAACAGCAAACTAGTTTCATTTGAGGTCAGTGGGAGGTAGTACACTTCAAAAGGAGGAGTAAGCAAAGACGGTACAGATGTGCATGTCTGTAAATGGGATAATGCAGTTTATAAGAACATCTTAAAAACTAAACCGATCCTTGGCTTAATTTCAAATGTATGATAGGCGTAGAGAAAAAATCGCATTTTTGTGAAAATCAAAACTAGAGGTCAGCCGTATAAGATGGTGACTCTTAAGTGGAGATTTGGGGAAAAGTTTGTTTATCCTGAGGGTGTGGAGAATGTGCAACATATGAGATGTGTTAAGCAAAATAGTATGAGTTTGTTTAAGGGAAAGCCACTAAACATCTGGGAGAAGAGGGTATACTGATATAGAATGAGATCAAATGGGTTAAGAGGAGGTTTCTGTGCAGCAATAAACATCAACAGAGTTTTATTTCCCTATTCTGTAGACTTGTACATAACCCTCTCAATTTGTTGTGTGTTCTCAGGACTTTAAACAGCTTGATTCTGAACATCACTTGTGATCGCACTTGCATGTTCAGTATTTTTACTACATGCTGAAGGCCTTGTTACATGAAGCTGCTTCTCTGGAGTTTCCTCCTCTTTCCCAGAAGAATTAACAAGATCGTAACAAAGGTGGCATATCAAATGTCACATAGAGATGCTCTTTTGCACCGTTCAAAGTTTCAGGGACCTATTCCTTGACTACATTGTTTGTTTGTTTCCTCAGTGGCTGATAGTTCTTTTGATTTTTATGATCTGCTTTTGGCAGTGAGTGTAATCAGGTGACATCTTATTCCTTTCCTTACTCTGTGTTTTGTCTAACCAGATATTCAGGCCAGCTTTGTTTTCATACTAGTGGTATTTGCCATTCTGGTCTCATACCACATCCTGAATGAATGTTCCATCTCCCCAACTGCAGGGCAAAGGGTGTCTATATCTCGGTGTTTGCAGTGGAATTATCCCACTTCTATTTGTTAAAACTTTTTTTAAGAAAGTGTTAAAATAAACCTGTTGACAGAAGTGATGAAACTAAAGAGGAAATTCTCAATTCTGATAGAGAGCTGAGACACGTTTTGTTACAATTGCAAAATTAAATTTGTTTGTGACACAGGTTTGATTTTGTGATCTTTTAAAGTGCTCTGCTCACTTTTAGTGGCTGAAGTCTTTCTCCTTTGGGAGAGTGTTCTACCTAAAGAAAGCTCTCAGCCCATTTCCACCTCTCACCCCGTGACCATCCTTCTGTCTGCCTCTTTTTTTTTTGTTTTCCCCCCACGCCCCTTTCCCCTCTGCTTCTGCCTTGCCCGCTCTTCACCCCACCCCCTCTCCAGCCATATTTTGCAATATCTGGATTTTTTAGGTTTAAGTCCATGAGCATTGCATTAGGACAAAGAGTTAAAGGTATAGGAGAGGCTAGTTTTTAAGAAGTAATGCTAGGTGGGTGAGCGATGCTTTGGCTTTCTAATACAAAAATATTAGTTGGTGTTTCTTTACAAAGTTTGTGTCTTTCTTGTACTGCAATAGGAAACCAAATTGTGAGCTAATGTTATTTAAACATACTCCTGTTCTATGTCAAACCTTCTAGAATACTGTATTTTCAAATAAGCCTGCACTACTAACGTACGTTAAAAATGAAATGGCTTCAGTTGATAAACTCAAGTATTTGTAGGTAGCAAATTAATATTTACATGTATTTGACTCGTTTTAAGATAAGTTTCCTTTGTTTAATCTATTTAAGTTTCTCCAAATAAATCTAAGTATTATTGTACATACAGGCAGTATTGGGCCACCAAAACCATTTCTTAATGAACACCTTTTTTAAATGTTCTTCATGTATTAGGGGTTGTATCGTTGAGAATTATGCCAACACCATCCAGCAAGTTTAAACCACTTGTTCACTGTGGTCCTTAACTTGCTAATTCATATCGTAGCCACGCTCTCTACGTGTACAAACCTGAAGTGAAACTGTACGTTTTCTTAGCTTATGGAATTAAATAGCTGCTACCTTGCATAGGAAGCTACATTCTTTTTACTGCACTTGCCCCATCTGTTACATTTATTAGGTATTGCCTCTTTATCTAATTTATGTTACTGTTCCCTCTTAACCTCATCCACGGGGCCAGCAATGAATACCTGCTCAGCCATGTCCACTCCTCGTAAAGGGATGCTGTTTCATCAATGGCTGCTCTTTCTTTGTTTAAACTACTCATTACAATTGCATTAGTTTGTTTCCTAGCTGAACATTGTCAATCTTTCCCTTGGTGCAGGTTTTAGATATCAGAATCTTCTAGTCTGTATCAAATGCTGAAAACTGTTGAGCTCACTACATGCAGCATTCAGTTAAACTAGAGCAGTGCCTTAGATTAACCATTGAGTGTATTTTTGTAAGATAGTTAACTCAAAACCTTTGCAAGAAAATGACAATCGCTAACTGAAGTCCTCTCTGGCTGTGCACATTACTCTTGTTCAATGCCCTGTTGGCAGCTGCATGTAAATAGCAAAATCTGTGTATCACTTCAGTCAATTTTACAAAATAAAAAATGGAAATGGTTTACCATTTAATTTTACTTGTCAACTTTCCTTTGAATATTAAAGTTTCTTTTCCTATTGATGTTGATAAAGAATCTCAATTTATGAAAGATGGTGAGCAATGAGTATTGCTGGGCTCAATCTTTATCATTCAGGCTAGGGATAATGCTAATAGTGGGATTGATGGGTATATGGGAAAAAGGCTCGTGCTTGTAAGAGAGCAGAACTAGGAGTCCGCAAAGTGAGAGATGGACGGTCATAAATCCCATTGGGAAATCCTGCTCACCCAGCGAGTGGTGAGAATGTGGAATTCAATTGTGAAGTAGACTGCAGGATCTGAATGGTCTGTCTCTTGCTCCTGTTTCTTATGTTGACTTGAAGGCTACTGGTACATTTGAGGGAAGGTTAAATGAGGGATAAAGGGATAGAAGGATCTGTTGATAGGGTAAGATGAAGCAGAGAAAAGAGGTTTGTGTGGAACAGAAACAGTGACACGGACTGGTTTGATATAACAGCTGTTTGTGTACATTCAGTCTGTGTGTCGAGTATTTGTGAATTCCGCAGTGCAGCAAGTGACCATTTGGCCTATTGCATCCATTTTAGCCCTTTGATAGAGCTTTCCAGTTTAGTCAAAGATCATAGCTTTCTCCCTGATATCCTATCAGTTAGTCTCAGCTGTTGTGCCCAGTTACCTTTTCAGAATTCCAGTGGAATTGTCCTGCCCCATTCAGGTCCTGTCAGGTCAGAGCCTAACCCTGAGTAAAGAAGCTCTTCCTCATACTCCCAGTTGTTCTGCCAATTACTTCTCATCTGTGAACTTGCTTAGTAATGTATTTCTCTTCATTCGATCCTCTACTAATCAGTGTCTTCAGAGCCGTGGGAGTCAGTTTGATATAAGTTTATCTTCATGTAACTCTGGTGAGAAAAGTAGATTGTGCCCATCACTGCTCATTCTGAGCTGAAAATCTAGTTGACTAATTCCAAAAAGCACGTAGCTGTCTGGAGATTTGAAAGCTTTTTATTAAGGTACAGTGTCATCATGCTGCAAATAATTCATTGATTGTCCAAGTACTGAATTGGATAGTGACCCCGCATGCTATGAGGTCACACACTATTCCATTTACATATTTCCACATGGCAAACATGGTTAGTCATTGCAAAAGCAACAGTAAATTGGAGTCTAACTATCATTAGTGTGCAAACAAATCCAAAGGTGCATAATGAACAAATGTGTATTCACTGGAATATAAACAAGAACATTCACACCTGCACAGTTGTGTGTTTAAAACATTAATTGTTTTGAGGCTGGATTTAAAAAAACATCAGTCTGCTATCTAAATTGTTTAGTAACACCATGGAAGAACATTTCAGTATCAACATGGAAGCCTGATACAGCTTGAATTGTATGTGATCCACGTCATATACGAAAATGTCTCAAGCAATCGTAGTTCCGCAGCATCCTGCGTATGGTATATGGGATGGAAATTGATTTAAGTTTTAAACCAGTAGATTTCAATGCAAGAGAAAAACCAACCCCTGAAGTGACAAGATGCCTGGGTGAGTAATGCATGCAGTCAAATACCTCGGTAATACAGAGCCAAAAGCATTGTATATGATTAAGTATTATTCAAGCTTTTTATTATTTTTACAGTTTTAAGAAGCTCATTTATAAAGTCACAAATTGTTTGCAGGCATTTGAATTAACTCAAGATTTTATTTGAAACCTTTAGCTACTTTCCATGCTGGAGGTTAGTATTAGCATTGCTGGAAATACTACTGTCATAGTAAAGAACTTCTGAAACGATTGCAAGCAAGTGCTAGTGTACTGCCTTAAAAGCATTTGGTTACTTTCTAAAGCTTTGCAATAACAGTTTAATGGATCTGAACAGCAAGTACCCTTCGAGTGTTTTGCGTTACTGAGTGGCATGAGCTGGGATTTACAGGGACTTCGCACAGTTAGGGCAGTACACGTCCCTAGCGTGGGTAACAAAGCGCTTGTTGACAAGGGAGCTGTAACACTTCTTGCACTTGAAGCAGTCGCTGTGCCATTGACGTTCTTCATAGGTTACAACCTCAGCCCCTCCAAATCCTAGGAACAAGACAACATAACGGAAAAATAGTATCACAGTGGTTTATAGTTGGAACCATGAAACAACATGCAAACAAGGAAAAGACCACTTGGCCCTTCAAGCCTGGCAGACAATAAAATCTTGGCTTATCTGATTTTAACATCATCTCTATATTCCTGAAAACACTGCTATCCCTGATAATCTTTCACTACCACCCCCCAGTCAACAACAATCTATCTGTCTCTGCCTTAAAAATATTGAAAAATTCTACATCCACTGCCTTTTGAGGAAGGGAATTCCAAAGACACTCAAACTTCTGAAAGATGTTTTCTCATTTCTGTTTTAAACAGGCACTTCATAATTTTAAACTATGATCCCTGGATCTAGGTTCTCCCACAAGAGGAAGCATCTTTTAAACATCCACCTGGTCAAGTCCCCTCAGGACTTTTTGTTTCCATTAAGTCACCTCTGACTCTTCTAAACTCCAGAGGATACAGGTCCTGCCTGTCCAGCCTTTCGTCATAAGGCAGTCCACCTATTCTAGGTAACAGCCCTGTAAACCTTCTCTGAACTGCTTCCAATGGATTTAACATCCATCCATAAGTGTGACGAGTACTGTACACATTACTCCAAATGTGGCCTCACCAATGGCTTGTATAACTGAAGCTTAACCTCTTGTCTTTTTGCGTTCAAATTCCCCCTCAATAAACCATATCCATTCTGTTAGCTTTCCTGAACATTTGCTGCAGCTGCTTATTAACCTTCTGTGATTCATAGTCGAGAACACCCAAACCTCTCTGTATCTCAGCGCTCTTTAACCTCCCACCATTCAGATAAGTTGCTTTTGTATTTCTTATTGCCAAAACGGACCATTTCTCACAATCCTATGTTGTCCTCTTCAGGACAAAGAAGGAAAGTTGTGTGAGGAGTCAGATAAAATTGGTTACATTCTTAATGAGTACTTTGCATTGGTATTCACCAAGGAGTGGGACATGACGGATGTTGAGGTTAGGGATAGATATTTGCTTACTCTGGGTCAGTCAGCATAAGGTGAGAGGAAGTGTTGGGCATCCCAAAAGGCATTAAGGTGGAAGTCCTTAGATATGGGTGAGGTCCCAGAGGACTGGAGACTTGCTAATGTTGTCCCCGTTTAAGAAGGGTAGCAAGGATAATCCAGGTAATTATCGACCGGTGAGCCTGACGTCAGTGAGAGGGAAGCTACTGGAGAAGATACTGAGGGATAGGATCTATTCCCATTTGGAAGAAAATGGACTAATCAGTGATAGGCAACGTGGTTTTGTGTAGGGAATGTCATGTCTTACCAACTTAATAGAATTCCTTGAGGACGTGACAAAGTTGATTGTTGAGGGAAAAGCTGTAAATGTCATATACATGGACTTCAGTAAGGCATTTGATAAGGTTCCACGTGGCAGGCTGATGGAGAAAGAGAAGTCTCATGGGGTCCAGGGTGTGCTAGCTAGATGGATTAAAAAACTGGCTAGGCAACAGGAGACAGAGAATCATAGTGGAAGGGGGTTTCTCAAATTAGAGACCCATGACCAGTGGTGTTCCACAGGGATATGTGCAGGGACCACTGTTGTTTGTGATATATGTAAATGATTTGGAGGAAGGTATAGGTGGTATGATTAGCAAGTTTGCAGATGACACGAAGATTGGTAGAGTAGCAGAAAGTGAAGGGGACTGTCAGAGATTACAGCAGAATATACATAGATTGGAGAGTTAGGCAGATAATTAGCAGATGGAGTTCAGGCCAGGAAAATGTGAGGTGATACATTTTGGAAGAACCAATTCAAGAGCGAACTATGTGGTAAATGGAATAGCCCTGGGGAAAATGATGTCCAGAGAGATCTTGGTGTTCAGGTCCATTATACCCTGAAGGTGGCAACGCAGGTCGATAGGATGGTCAAGAAGGCATACGGCATGCATTCCTTCATCAGACAAAATATTGAGTACAAGAGTTGGCAGGTCATGTTGCATTTGTATAAGACTTTGGTTCGGCCACATTTGGAGTACTGTGTACAGTTCTGGTTGCCACATTACCAAAAGGATGTAGATGCTTTGGAGAGGGTGCAGAGGAGGTTCACCAGGATGTTGCCTGTTATGGAGGGTGCTAGCTATGAAGAAAGGCTGAGTAGATTAGGATTATTTTCATTAGAAAGACGGAGATTGAGGGGGGACCGGATTGAGGTCTACAAAATCATGAGGGGTATAGACAAGGTGGAATGCAAGAAGCTTTTTTCTCCAGAGTGGGGGACTCAATTACTAGGGGTCATGAGTTCAAAGTGAGAAGAGGAAAGTTTAAGGGAGATATGCGTGGAAAGTTCTTTATGCAGAGGGTTGTGGGTGCCTGGAACGCATTGCCAGCGGAGGTGGTAGACGCAGACACATTAGCGTCTTTTAAGATGTATCTGGACAGGTACATGGATGGGCAGGGAGCAAATGGACACAGACCCTTAGAAAATAGATGACAGGTTCGACAAAGGATCTAGATCGGCACAGCCTTTTGGGGCCAACGGGCCTGTTCCTGTGCTGTAATTTTCTTTGTTCTTTATCCTCCATTTGCTGGGTCTTTGCCCACTCTTTTTAACCTATCTGTATCCCTTTTGTAGGCTCCTTTTGTCCTTTTTCACAAATTACTTTCCTACATATCTTTGTGTCATCAGTAAATTTAGCTCCATACCTTTTAATCCCTTCATATTTAGATAAATTGTAAAGCACTGAGGCCCCTGCACTGACTCCTGTGGCACACTGCTCATGACATCCTGCAAGCCTGAAAGATCCACTTATTCCTACTCTGACTCACTAACAGGAAAACAATCTTCCATCCGTTTCCATGTGTTACCCCTTGCGCCATGAGATTTTTCTGCAATAACATCTGATATGACTCCTTATCAAATGTCTTCTGGAAGTGTAAACACCAAACATCTGTTGAGTTTCCTTTATCTTTCGTACATATTACTGCTCCCAGCAACTTGAGTTCATGTTTGAAGCTCAATTTGACTTTTCAGTGTTGCATTGAGCCTAACTCTGCCTCTCTTCCCATGGATGTTGCCAGACCTGCTGAGGGCAAACCAATGGCAGATACAGTATAATTTGGATAAATGTGAGGTTATTCACTTTGGAAGCAAAAACAAGAAGGCAGTTTGCTACCTGAACAGCTTTAAATTGGGAGAGGGGAGTGTGCAGTGGGACTTGGGTGTCCGTGTGTACCAGTCGCTGAAGATAAGCATATAGGTGCAGCAGGCGGTAAAGAAGGCAAATGGTATGTTGGCCTTCATTGCGAGAGGTTTCGAGTACAGGAGCAGTGATGTGTTGGTGCAGTTATACAGGATCTTGGTGAGGCCACACTTAGAATATGGTGTGCTGTTTTGGCCTCCTTTTCTGAGGAAGTATGCACTTGCTCTTGAGGGAGTGCAGCGAAGATTTACCAGGCTAAATTCTGGTGATGGTGGGACTGATGTATGTGAGAGATTGACTGACTAGGTTGGGATTGTTTTTGCGAGAGTTTGGATGAATGACGGGGGGGATCTCGTAGACACTTATAAAATTCTAACCGGACTGAACAGGGTAGATGCGGAGAGAATGCTTCCAATGGTGGATGTGTCCTGAACCAGGGGTCACAGCCTGAGGATTCGGTGTAGGACCATTTAGGATTGAGATGAGGAGACATTTCTTCATCCAAAGAGTGGTGACCCTGTGGAATTCATTACCACAGGAAGCAGTTGCCATCACCTTGGTCTCAACTTGATAATGTGGGAGAATCCTGAAGCAATTGTCAGACAAGCCTTTGATCGTTCTGAGGTAGGAGTAATGCTGCGTAGTTGACATTCCAGTGCAATCTGACAGGGTCCGCACTGTGGCATCATGGAGAAGGAGCTGCAGGCGCAGGCACTTACCAGAGATGCTGGAACAGCCTGTTAATGGTCAGTGGAGTGGAATGGGTGAAGGAAGCTGCACCGAGATCCTCCAGAAGGAGGATTTGTTGGAGGCTGGTGAGTGCTGCAGTGGAGGTGAAGGATAATACAGCTAACCAATCACATTGAAAGGCTGTTCCAGATTTCAATGGGATGCTGAGACTTGTGATTGGACTGTGAAAGTGTGACAGTGTGAAAGCTGGTTGACTAAGGGAAGGAGTCACTAACGTGAATACCGGCATCGTTTGCCAAAACCACCTTTTTTTTTAAGAACCTGGTTTAAAGAGTAACGTAGCAAGGTGCTGTAACTCACCAGTCACAGGCTTGTGACAAACACCACACTTCTTGGCAATGAAGTTACTGTAGCAGTCGACACAGTAGAGGAAGTTCTCATGTGCAGTGAATCGCTGACCACTCAGCTGTTTCCGGCATGTCTTACACACAAAGCATTCTGTGTGCCAAGGCTCATCGCGATAGGTCAGTCCTCCGCTGGTGATGGCCTGAAACACGGTAGAACAGCTCACAACTTCAGACAGTAGTAACATCAGCCATACGACCCCCAGAAGAGCTGATAGGCTAATCTGATCGGAACAGACCCATAACTCTGTTAATGGCTTCGCTCCTCCCTAACTCTGAATCTTCCCTCTCCCAGGATCATGCTGCTGTTGCTGACCTCTAGCGCGCCTGCTTCCTTCGCTCTGTGGCTAAACATGATGCTGCAAACCCAAGGGGCTGTGGGCCTCCAGACCAACACTATAGGCACGGAGCTTAATCTAAACCTCCTGATGTTTGGAGGACAAACAGAAGTCAACAAATTCATCTGTCTGATGGCCATGACCACCATTAATCTACATTGAAAGTATGAAATTAATGCTGAATTACTGTTTGTGTCAGGTTTCAGTCTGTTATTGAAGAGCTAATTGACTCAAACACTTCCTTGGCTGCTCACCAGGGGAAGCGGAACTTCAGATTCTCTGTAAAGTGGCCATTATTCATGTGGCCATGGGTTGACGCTGCTGGAAGATGTATATCGTCTCTCAAATGTTATAGAAATTTCTGAAAAGAGCAGCTGCCTGTCCCCATCTCTGATCCCTCATGACCAATTCATTTCTTCTCCCTGACAACAGAAATCTAACCAGTGTCTCTCTGATTTAAGTCATACTGCTTCTGTGCAGTAAATGTGAGGTTTGCCCCACTAAGCAGATGCTGCAGTCAAGCCACGAAGACATGTTGCCTGCCACACAAATAGAAATGTGAATAGAATAGTATCCCTACAGTGTGGAAACAGGACTTTCGGCCGAACGAGTCCACACTGAAGATCCCATCCACACCCATCCCCTATAACCCACAGAACCTGCACACCCCTGAACACTGTGGGTAATTTCCCATGACCAATCCACCTATCCTGCACATCTTTGGACTGTGGGAGGAAACCGGAGGAAACCCACGCAGACACGGGGAGAATGTGCAAACTCCACACAGACAGTCTCCCGAGGCTGGAATCAAACCTGGGTCCCTGGCGCTGAGAGGCAGCAGTGCTAGCCACTGTGCCGTCCCAAGAGCGCACAGACACAGGGAGTGTGCTCCCAGGTCTAGAATTAAACCTGGGTCCCTGGCCTTCTTAACAACTCTATCCACCTGGGTGAAGCTCTCAGGGAACTGTGAACATGAACCCCAAGATCCCTCTGCTCCTCCACACTGCCAGGAATCTTTACGTTAACCCTGTATCCTGCTTTCAAATTTGTCCTTCCAAAATGAATCACCTCACACTTTTCAGGGTTAAACTCCATCTGCCACTTCTCAGCCCAGCTCTGCAACCTATCAATGTCCCTTTGTAACCTAGAACAGCCCTCCGCACTATCCACAACTCGACCCACCTTCATATCGTCCACAAACTTGCTAATCCACTCTTCCACTCCTTCATCCAACTCATTTACAAAAATCACAAATCGAAGAGGACCCAGAACAGCTCCAATGGCTAGTGTCTTTTTCACAAAGTGTAACTCTGGGAAGTTCTGTGCAGCATAAACCTGCTCCTCCTGCAGTCTAGTGTCAAACTCTGTCTCCGACCGTAAACTGCACCCCCCACCACCCCCCCCCCCCCCCACCCCCCGAAACTGGTACAAAATAAACCGTGCTCTCCTCTTTGTCCCTCAGGGTCACCTATGTAGATGAACTGTGTATGTAGGAGCTGACAACAGCTCGAGCAGTCTCTGCTATTGTCACATTCTGGACCCAGCCCAGTGAAAAAATGGGAGGTGATCCATGGTGCAACTTAGAAAGACACAATTGTATAAGTCTGGTATTTTGTGGTTATTCACTGGGAATTTACACCGTTAGCCAATGTTGCCTTCTCTCTGTTGGAATCTGATCCTGTTCCTGACCACAGCTGAATGACCGTATAACTTGTTGCTGAATAACTCACCAGGTGTGAGAGTGTAAACTCCGTGATAAGTGCCTTTGGGACTGTCATATTGTAATAAAAGGCATCCTGCCTGCTGACCGCCTGCATTCTCACACTCACCTTTCGGCAGTGGACACAGTGCTTGGAAAATTTCTTCTCATTACAGGAGATGCAGTAGATCTCGTCTCCCTTTGGGACAAAGCTGGAAGTGCCGATCTCCTTGAGGCAGCGGCTGCATGTGAAGCAGCGTTCGTGCCAGTGTGAGCCCCCGTACTCAAAACTCTTCGTCCCTGCACAGAGCGAGAGAGAGACCGTCACTGACCGCTGTCCCCGCATCCCCGGCCCAGAGACCGTCACTGACCGCTGTCCCCACGTCCCCAGCCCAGAGACCGCTGTCCCCGCATCCCCGGCCCAGAGACCGTCACTGACCGCTGTCCACAGCCCAGAGACCGTCACTGACCGCTGTCCCCAGCCCAGAGACCGTCACTGACCGCTGTCCCCGCATCCTCGGCCCAGAGACCGTCACTGACCACTGGTCCCCACGTCCCCAGCCCAGAGACCGTCACTGACCGCTGTCCCCATAGCTCAGAGAGAGTCAGCCCCACTGCTGTGACCTGGAGTCACATGTAGGCCGGACTGGGTGAGAATGACAGATTTCCCTCCCTAAAGGACATGTAATTCTGCTGTGGGTCATGTATCACATAATCCGCTGTCACAGATCATCATCAAAAGATCCATGTGCATTTTTAACCAGGTTGGCAGCATGTGGCTCCCCAGCTGGGATGGGGACCTGGTCTGAGAATGGCCCCCAGTGATAAACTGGTCGCAGAGGAGCTGAGGAGTGGTATTGCCTGAAAAGGAGCTGCTTCAACAAGAACTGTGAGGCAAGGACCAAAGAAATTCTCAAACAGAAAACATCTGCCCAGCTGATTGTGGGTGGGGGAGATTAATTGGATAAATGATGCAAAGGGCCAGCAATGGATTGGAAGGTTGAATGGCATTTTTGTGTTGCAGGGTTCGAGGGCCAAGAGCTTGTGGATATGATGCAGGGTGAACCATACATTTCCAACAAACTTCAGATTGATTTTGAGCCTGGGAGGTGGGGCAAGGGACTGGGTGTTACGGTGAGAGCCAGTTCAGTATCATCCACACTGCTGACACCATTCTGCTCAGAATGAGTGCCCCACACTTTGTTAAACCATGAACTCACCGACCTCTCGCTCTGAGCTCACCCCAGATTCTTACACAAAACCAGAAGTTGCTGGAATAGCTCAGCATGGCTGATAGCACCTGTGAAGAAAAATCAGAGTTATCGTTTCGGGACCAGTGACCCTTCCTCAGAACTGGAGCCAAAACATTAGCTCTGTTTTCTCTTCACAGATGCTGTTAGGCCCTGCTGAGCTATTCCAATAACTTCTGGTTTTGTTCCTAATTTACAACATCTGCAATTATTTCAATCAAATTCCTGAGCACAGCCTCAAGACCACACAGCCCCACCTTCAGTAACAAGTGAACAGTTATTGATTAGCCAAGAGAGAGTTAATGAGTAAACAGGGGAGCAAGCAGGGAGCCGGGAGTCAGTGACCGGGGTGGGGGGGGGGAGCAGGGAGCCGGGAGTCAGTGACCGGGGTGGGGGGGGGGGAGCAGGGAGCCGGGAGTCAGTGACCGGGGTGGGGGGGGGGGAGCAGGGAGCCGGGAGTCAGTGACCGGGGGGGTGGGGGGGGGGAGCAGGGAGCCTGGAGTCAGTGACCGGGGGGGTGGGGGGGGGGGAGCAGGGAGCCTGGAGTCAGTGACCGGGGGGGTGGGGGGGGGGGGGAGCAGGGAGCCGGGAGTCAGTGACCGGGGGGGTGGGGGGGGGGGAGCAGGGAGCCGGGAGTCAGTGACCGGGGGGGTGGGGGGGGGGGGAGCAGGGAGCCGGGAGTCAGTGACCGGGGGGGTGGGGGGGGGGGGAGCAGGGAGCCGGGAGTCAGTGACCGGGGGGGTGGGGGGGGGGGGAGCAGGGAGCCGGGAGTCAGTGACCGGGGGGGTGGGGGGGGGGAGCAGGGAGCCTGGAGTCAGTGACCGGGGGGGGTGGGGGGGGGGAGCAGGGAGCCGGGAGTCAGTGACCGGGGGGGTGGGGGGGGGGAGCAGGGAGCCGGGAGTCACTGACCGGGGGGGGGAGTCAGTGACCGGGGGGGGGGGGAGCAGGGAGCCGGGAGTCAGTGACCGGGGGGGGGGAGCAGGGAGCCGGGAGTCAGTGACCGGGGGGGTGGGGGGGGGGAGCAGGGAGCCAGGAGTCAGTGACCGGGGGGGTGGGGGGGGGGAGCAGGGAGCCGGGAGTCAGTGACCGGGGGGGGGGGGGGGGGAGCAGGGAGCCGGGAGTCAGTGACCGGGGTGGGGGGGGGGGAGCAGGGAGCCGGGAGTCAGTGACCGGGGGGGTGGGGGGGGGGAGCAGGGAGCCTGGAGTCAGTGACCGGGGGGGGTGGGGGGGGGGAGCAGGGAGCCGGGAGTCAGTGACCGGGGGGGTGGGGGGGGGGGAGCAGGGAGCCGGGAGTCACTGACCGGGGGGGGGAGTCAGTGACCGGGGGGGGGGGGAGCAGGGAGCCGGGAGTCAGTGACCGGGGGGGGGGGGGGGGGGAGCAGGGAGCCGGGAGTCAGTGACCGGGGTGGGGGGGGGGAGCAGGGAGCCGGGAGTCAGTGACCGGGGGGGTGGGGGGGGGGAGCAGGGAGCCTGGAGTCAGTGACCGGGGGGGGTGGGGGGGGGGAGCAGGGAGCCGGGAGTCAGTGACCGGGGGGGTGGGGGGGGGGGAGCAGGGAGCCGGGAGTCACTGACCGGGGGGGGGAGTCAGTGACCGGGGGGGGGGGGAGCAGGGAGCCGGGAGTCAGTGACCGGGGGGGGGGGAGCAGGGAGCCGGGAGTCAGTGACCGGGGGGGGGGGGGGAGCAGGGAGCCGGGAGTCAGTGACCGGGGGGGGGGGGGCGCAGGGAGCCGGGGCCAGTGACCGGGGGAGCGAGCAGGGAGCAGGGAGCCGGTGACCGGGGGCGTGATGCGCTGTGCCTAACCTGGTTTGATGGGTCTCCTGCAGCTGTGACAGGTCGAGCTATCAGTCCGAGGTAAGCACTTGGTGCAGGTGATCCTCTCGTTTTTGATGCAGAATGAATCGTTGGCGAGAGAGCGACTGCAGTGAAAACAGCGGAAACACGATTCGTGCCAGCAGTGATCACCGTGATGTAACTCCTGAAGCAAGAAACCACCATCACACGGAAACCCACAGAGAGAGAGAGACAGCAACTGTCAAGCTCTGTACCTAAACTCAGCAACAGGCCAAAGTGGGCACTGTCTGTCTTTCCCCCCACATCACTCCCCACCTGCCAAAACCACCTCGGGATCCTTCTGGGAATTTGTTGCTGGGATCATCATTATCCTGACCCTGACCCTAAACACTCTCAACCCAGGAACTGCGTCCTGCTCTGTCCCAATCTGAGCCCTGCCAGGCTCACTCAATTATTCAACAAAAAAACTTAAAAGGGAGAAACTCCTAGATTGGAAGCTCTTTAACAACAGGTTTTGGTGAAATGGAGGAAATCCCAAAAACAACAGAAGAGCACCAGGTGAAAAGGGGCAGTGAGGAGTTTAAAGCCGTTCCCATCACTGAAGAAGTGGGAACTGAAAAGTTGACATTAATTATTCAGGTCTAGTTCTCATTCCCGGTTTCCAGAGAAGGTCGGGTTTGGGAGGTTC
Source organism: Stegostoma tigrinum (assembly GCF_030684315.1). Lineage (NCBI taxonomy): Eukaryota > Metazoa > Chordata > Chondrichthyes > Orectolobiformes > Stegostomatidae > Stegostoma > Stegostoma tigrinum. The sequence goes on along the minus strand of NC_081368.1, from coordinate 988,706 downwards.
GTAAGGGCAGACTGAAAACCCCAAAGGGTGTCCCAGCCAATGATAGCGCAGCAAGATCCAACACCCAGTGATAGGATAATCACCAGATGATCTGCCTGGTGATGTTGGTCAAGGGGGTCCACCAGCTTGAAGATCTTCAGCTGATGCCATGGGATCTTTTCTAGAGCTCCACATGGGAGGGATGTAACTGAAGTTTTCAGATTTGGGAGAGTGAGATGGAATAAAAGATTACTGAGTGGATACTCTGAATTAGGAGGAGATCGGGGGTTCCCTCAATCCTGGTCAATCGGTCACCCACTCTCAGCAGATGCCCTGGCCCCAGATCGGTCCATACCTTGGAATCAAAGCTAATGGGTTTCCTGCAGACGAAGCAAGTGTTGGCGATGAACTTGTCGTAACACTTGAGGCAGCAGTGCAGCTTGTCCTTCTCAATGTACTTGCTGCCGTGCAGCGATTCCTTACAATAGTGACAGTCAAGCCTCTCGCTCATCGTACGCTCCGGGAACCGATAATACGCCTCTAGAGGAAACCGGGGCAAGGAGCCGTTAGCTCAGAGATTTGGGGAGGTGGGGGAGTGTGTGTGGGGGGGCAGTGTGTGTGTGGGGGGGGGGGCAGTGTGTGTGTGGGGGGGGGGGCAGTGTGTGTGTGGGGGGGGGGCAGTGTGTGTGTGGGGGGGGGGCAGTGTGTGTGTGGGGGGGGGCAGTGTGTGTGGGGGGGGGCAGTGTGTGTGGGGGGGGCAGTGTGTGTGTGGGGGGGGGCAGTGTGTGTGTGGGGGGGGCAGTGTGTGTGTGGGGGGGGGCAGTGTGTGTGTGGGGGGGGCAGTGTGTGTGTGGGGGGGGCAGTGTGTGTGTGGGGGGGGCAGTGTGTGTGTGGGGGGCAGTGTGTGTGGAGGGTGCAGTGTGTGTGGGGGGGGGCAGTGTGTGTGTGGGGGGGGCAGTGTGTGTGTGTGGGGGGCGTAGTGTGTGTGTGTGCGGGGGGCAGTGTGTGTGTGGGGGGCAGTGTTTGTGTGTGGGGGGCGCAGTGTGTGTGGGGGGGCAGTGTGTGTGTGGGGGGCAGTGTGTGTGGAGGGTGCAGTGTGTGTGTGGGGGGGAAGTGTGTGTGTGTGTTGGGGGGCAGTGTGTGTATGGAGGGATGTGTGTGTGTGTCGGGGGGCAGTGTGTGCGGGGGGGGCAGTGTGTGTGGAGGGTGCAGTGTGTGTGTGGGGGGGAAGTGTGTGTGTGTGTGTTGGGGGGCAGTGTGTGTATGGGGGGATGTGTGTGTGTGTCGGGGGGCAGTGTGTGCGGGGGGGCAGTGTGTGCAGGGGGGGAAGTGTGTGTGGGGGAAGGTGTGTGTGTGTGTCGGGGGGCAGTGTGTGTGTGGGGCGGATGTGTGTGTGTGTCGGGGTGGCAGTGTGTGTGTCGGGGGGCATTGTGTGTGTGGGGGGCACAGTGTGTGTGTTGGGGGTGCAGTGTCTGTGTGCGGGGGGGCAGTGTGTGTGTGGGGGGGGGGCGTAGTGTGTGTGTGGGGGGGCAGCGTATGTGTGTGGGGGACAGTGTGTGTGTGTTGGGGGTCAGTGTGTGTGTGTGGGGGGGCAGTGAGTGTGTGGGGAGGGCAGTGTGTGTGTGTGGGGAGGGCAGTGTGTGTGTGGGGGGGCAGTGTGTGTGTGGGGGGCACAGTGTGTGTGTGGGGGGCAGTGTGTGTGTCGGGGTCACAGTATGTGTGGGGGGGCAGTGTGTGTGTGGGGGGATGTCTGGAGGGTGCAGTGTGTGTGTGGGGGGGAAATGTGTGTGTGTGTGGGGGGGCAGTGTGTGTGTGGGGGGCAGTGTGTGTGTCGGGGGGCATTGTATGTGTGGGGGGCACAGTGTGTGTCGGGGGCGCAGTGTGTGTGTGTGGGGGGCGTAGTGTGTGTGTGTGGGGAGGGCAGTGTGTGTGGGGTGGGCAGTGTGTGTGGGGTGGGCAGTGTGTGTGTGTTGTGGGGAGGGCAGTGTGTGTGGGGTGGGCAGTGTGTGTGTGTTGTGGGGCAGTGTGTGTGTGTGGGGAGGGCAGTGTGTGTGTGGGGGGCACAGTATGTGTGGGGAGCAGTGTGTGTGGGGGCACAGTGTGTGTGTGGGGTGGCCGTGACGGTGTGGGGGGATGTGTGGAGGGTGCAGTGTGTGTTTGGGGGGGAAGTGTGTGTGTGTGTCGGGGGGCAGTGTGTGCGGGGGTGCAGTGTGTGTGGGGGGGAAGTGTGTGTGGGGGGGAAGTGTGTATGTGGGGGGGAGTGCGTGTGTGTGTAGGGGGGGAGTGCGAGTGTGTGAGGGGAGCAGTGTGTGTGTCGGGGGGCAGTGTGTGTGTGGGGGGGTAGTGTGTGTGGGGGGGGTAGTGTGTGTGGGGGTGGTTAGTGTGTGTGTGGGGGGCAGTGTGTGTCGGGGGGCAGTGTGTGTGTGGGGGGTAGTGTGTGTGTGTGGGGGGCAGTGTGTGTGTCAGGGGTCAGTGTGTGTGGGGGGTCAGTGTGTGTGTGAGGGGGAGCATGTGTGGGGGGCAGTGTGTGTGTGGGGGCAGAATGTGTCGGGGGGCAGTGTGTGTGCGGGGGCAGTGTGTGTGTGGGGGCAAGTGTGTGTGTGTCGGGGGCAGTGTGTGTGTCGGGGACAGTGTATGTGGGGGGGTCAGTGTGTGTGTGGGGGGCAGTGTGTGTGGGGGGCACAGTGTGTGTGGGGGGTAGTGTGTGTGGGGGGGGTAGTGTGTGTGGGGGTGGTCAGTGTGTGTGTGGGGGGCAGTGTGTGTCGGGGGGCAGTGTGTGTGTGGGGGGTAGTGTGTGTGTGTGGGGGGCAGTGTGTGTGTCAGGGGACAGTGTGTGTGGGGGGTCAGTGTGTGTGTGAGGGGGAGCATGTGTGGGGGGCAGTGTGTGTGTGGGGGCAGAATGTGTGGGGGGGCAGTGTGTGTGCCGGGGCAGTGTGTGTGTGGGGGGAAGTGTGTGTGTGTCGGGGGCAGTGTGTGTGAAGGGGGACAGTGTATGTGGGGGGGTCAGTGTGTGTGTGGGGGGTAGTGTGTGTGTGGGGGGCAGTGTGTGTGGGGGGCACAGTGTGTGTGGGGGGCAGTGTATGTGTGTGGGGGACGCAGTGTGTGTGTGTGTGGGGGGGGCGCAGTGTGTGTGGGGGGCAGCATGTGTGTGGGGGGACAGTGTATGTGTGTGGGGGACGCAGTGTGTGTGTGTGTGTGTGTGTGTGTGTGTGTGTGTGTGTGTGCGTGTGTGGGGTGGCAGTGTGTGTGTGGGGGGCACAGTATGTGTGTGGGGGGGCAGTGTATGTGTGTGGGGGACGCAGTGTGTGTGTGTGTGTGTGGGGGGGCGCAGTGTGTGTGGGGGGGCAGTGTGTGTGTGGGGGGGCAGTGTGTGTGTGTGGGGGACGCAGTGTGTGTGTGTGTGTGGGTGGGGCGCAGTGTGTGTGGGGGGGGCAGTGTGTGTGTGGGGAGGCAGTGTGTGTGTGTGGGGAGGCAGTGTGTGTGTGCTGGGGGTCAGTGTGTGTGTGTGGGGAGGGCAGTGTGTGTGGGGAGGGCAGTGTGTGTGTGTGGAGGGCAGTGTGTGTGTGGGGGGCAGTGTGTGTGGGGGCGCAGTGTGTGTGTGGGGGGGCCGTGTGGGTGTGGGGGGATGTGTGGAGGGTGCAGTGTGTGTTTGGGGGGGAAGTGTCTGTGTGCGTCGGGGGGCAGTGTGTGTATGGGGGGAAGTGTGTGTGTGTCGGGGGGCAGTGTGTGTGTGTGTGTGTGTGTGTCGGGGGGCAGTGTGTGGGGGGGGATGTGTGTGCGTGTGTCGGGGGCAGTGTGTGTGTGGGGGGGATGTGTGTGTGTGAGTCGGGTGGCAGTGAGTGTGTGTGTCGGGGGGCAGTGTGTGGGGGAGATGTGTGTGAGTGTGTGGGGGCAGTGTGTGTGGGGGGGCACTGTGTGTGGGGGGGGCACACTGTGTGTGTGGGGGCGCGGTGTGTGAAGGGGGAGTGTGTATGAGGGGGTGAGTGCGTGTGTGTGTAGGGGGGCAATGTGTGTGTCGGGGGGCAGTGTGTGTGTGTGTGTGTGTGTGTGTGTGTGTGTGTGTGTGTCGGGGGGCAGTGTGTGGGGGGGGATGTGTGTGCGTGTGTCGGGGGCAGTGTGTGTGTGGGGGGGATGTGTGTGTGTGAGTCGGGTGGCAGTGAGTGTGTGTGTCGGGGGACAGTGTGTGGGGGAGATGTGTGTGAGTGTGTGGGGGCAGTGTGTGTGGGGGGGCACTGTGTGTGGGGGGGGCACACTGTGTGTGTGGGGGCGCGGTGTGTGAAGGGGGAGTGTGTATGAGGGGGTGAGTGCGTGTGTGTGTCGGGGGGCAGTGTGTGTGTCGGGGGGCAGTGTGTGTGTGGGGGGCAGTGTGTGTCGGGGTCAGTGTGTGTGTGGGGGGTAGTGTGTGTGGGGGGCAGTGTGTGTGTCAGGGGACAGTGTGTGTGGGGGGGTCAGTGTGTGTGTGGGGGGTAGCGTGTGTGGGGGGCAGTGCATGTGTGGGGGGCAGTGTGTGTGTGGGGGGCAGTGTGTGTGTGGGGGGCACTGTGTATGTGGGGGGGCTGTGTGTGAAGGGGGGGAGTGTGTATGTGGGGGGGCTGTGTGTGTGGGGGGGCAGTGTGTGTGCGGGGGCAGTGTGTGTGTTGGGGGCAGTGTGTGTGTGGGGGACAGTGTGTGTGTGGGGGGGCTGTGTGTGTGGGGGGGCAATGTGTTTGCGGGGGCAGTGTGTGTGTGGGGGGCAGTGTGTGCGTGGGGGACAGTGTGTGTGTGGGGGGTAGTGTGTGTGTGTGGGGCACTGTGTGTGTGGGGGGGCTGTGTGTTTGGGGGGACAGTGTGTGTGCGGGGGCGATGTGTGTGTGGGGGGGCTGTGTGTTTGGGGGGACAGTGTGTGTGCGGGGGCGATGTGTGTGTGGGGGCGCTGTGTGTTTGGGGGGACAGTGTGTGTGCGGGGGCGATGTGTGTGTGGGGGGGATGTGTGTGTGTGTGTCGGGAGCGCAGTGTATGTGTGTGGGGGGCGTAGTGTGTGTGTGTGGGGAGGGCAGTGTGTGTGGGGGGGCAGTGTGTGTGTGTTGGGGGGCAGTGTGTGTGTGTGGGGAGGGCAGTGTGTGTGTGGCGGGCACAGTATGTGTGGGGGGCAGTGTGTGTGGGGGCGCAGTGTGTGTTTGGGGGGGCCGTGTGGGTGTGGGGGGGATGTGTGGAGGGTGCAGTGTGTGTTTGGGGGGGAATTGTCTGCGTGTGTCAGTGTGTGTGGGGGGGGTAGCATGTGTGGGGGGCAGTGTGTGTGTGGGGGGCAGTGTGTGTGTGGGGGCACTGTGTGTGTGGGGGGGCTGTGTGTGTGCGGGGGCAGTGTGTGTGTGGGGGGCAGTGTGTGTGTGTCGGGGGCAGTGTGTGTGTGGGGGACAGTGTGTGTGTGGGGGTAGTGTGTGGGTGTGTGGGGGGCAGTGTGTGTGTGTAGCGGGGGGAGTGTGTGTGTAGGGTGGAGTGCATATGTGTGAGGGGGGCAGTGTGTGAGTGGGGGGGCAGTGTGTGTGTGAGGCGGGCAGTATGTGTGTAGGGGGCAGTGTGTGTGTCAGGGGGCAGTGTGTGCGTGGGGAGGGCGTGTGTGTGTGTAGGGGGGAGTGTGTGTGTGTGGGGGGAAGTGTGTGTGTAGGGGGTGTAGTGTGTGTGTAGGGGGTGTAGTGTGTATGTATAGGGGGAGTGCGTGTGTGGGGGGGGAGTGTGTATGTGTGGTGGGGGAGTGTGTGTGTGTAGGGGGTGTAGTGTGTGTGTGTAGTGGGGTAGTGTGTGTGTGTAGGGGGGAAGTGTGTGTGTTGGGGAGGAGTGTGTGTGTGTGTAGGGGGCGTGGAGTGTGTGTGTGTGTCGGGGGTGTAGTGTGTGTGTGTGGGGGGGAGGTGTGTGTGTGGAGGGGGAGAATGTGCGTGAGTGGCGGGGTAGTGTATGTATGTGGTGGGGAGTGTGTGTGTGTAGGGGCGTGCAGTGTGTGTGTGTCGGGGGTGTAGTGTGTGTGTGTGGGGGGGAGGTGTGTGTGTGGAGGGGGGGAATGTGTGTGAGTGGGGGTGTAGTGTGTGTGTGGGGGAGGAGTGTGTGTGTGTAGGGGCGTGCAGTGTGTGTGTGTTGGGGGTGTAGCGTGTGTGTGTGTAGGGAGGGAGTGTATGTGTGTAGGGGGGGAGTGCATGTGTGTGTAGGGGAGTGTGTGTGTGAGGGGGGGCAGTGTGTGTTGGGGGGGAGTGTGTGTGTGACGGGGGTGAGTGTTTGTGTAGGGTTGCAGTGTGTGTGTGTAGGGGGGGAGTGTGTGTGTAGGGAGGGAGTGTGTGTGTAGGGGGGGAGGTGTGTGTAGGAGGGGAGTGTGTGTGTGTGTATTGGGGGGAGTGTGTGTGTGTTGGGGGGAGTGTGTTTGTGTAGCGGGGGAGTATGTGTGTGTAGCGGGGGAGTATGTGTGTGTTGGGGGGGAGTATGTGTGTGTTGGGGGGCAGTGTGTGTGTGTAGGGGGGAAGTGTGTGTGTAGGGGAGTGTGTGTGTAGCTGGGGAGTTTGTGTGTGTTTGGGGAGAGTGTGTGTGTGTGTAGGGGGTGTGTGTGTGTGTGTGTGGGGGTGAGTGTGTGTGTAGGGGGTGTAGTGTGTGTGTTGGGGGGAGTGTGTGTGTGTAGGGGGCGAGGAGTGTGTGTGTGTCGGGGGTGTAGTGTGTGTGTGTAGCGGAGGAGTGTGTGTGGAGGGGGGAGTGTGTGTGTGTAGGGGGCGTGGAGTGTGTGTGTGTCGGGGCTGTAGTGTGTGTGTGGGGGGGATTGTGTGTGTGTGTGGGGAGGGGAATGTATGTGTGTAGGGGGGTAGTGTGTGTGGGGGGGAGTGTGTGTGTAGGGGGTGTAGTGTGTGTGTAGGGGGTGTAGTGTGTATGTGTAGGGGGTGTGTGTGTAGGGGGTGTAGTGTGTGTGTAGGGGGTGTAGTGTGTATGTGTAGGGGGTGTGTGTGTGAGGGGGTGTAGTGTGTGTGGGGGGTTGTGTGAGTGTGGGGCGGAGTGTGTGTGTGTAGGGGGTAGTGTGTGTGTAGGAGGGGAATGTGTGTGTGTAGGGGGGTAGTGTGTGTGTGTATTGGGGGGGAGTGTGAGTGTGGGGGGGTGTAGCGTGTGTCGGGTTTGAGGGGTTAGAGAAACCATTCGGGGAGAGGTGTTTGCTGACCAACGGGAAATTTAGCCCCCACACAGTCCTCAATACAACACCCCCACACACATACCGTCTCCCCCTCGCCCTCGCCCACACATGCTCCCCCTCCCCCATTCCTCTTTCCCATTACTCCTCACCCCATTCCCCTTTCCCATTCCCCTTTCCCATTCCCCTTTCACCCTTCCCCTTTCACCCTTCCCCATCCCCATCCCTATTTCAATGCCCACTCCCCATTCCTCTTTCCCCATCCCCATCCCCATCCTCATCCCAAACCCCATTTCGGTACCCACTCCCCACTCCCCATTCCCCTTTCCCCTTCACCCTCCCTCTTCCCTATCCCCATACCCATGCCCACTCATACCCCCGCACATTCCTCCCCCCATGCACACACAGTGCACCCCCCTCTCCCATGTGCACACACAGTGCACCCCCCTCTCCCATGTGCACACACAATGCACCCCCTCTCCCCCGTGCACATCCCCATCCCCATTTCGGTACCCACTCCCCACTCCCCATTCTCCATTCCCCTTCACCCTCCCTCTTCCCTATCCCCATGCCCATGCCCACTCATACCCCCGCACATTCCTCCCCCCATGCACACAAAGTGCACCCCCCTCTCCCCCGTGCACACACAGTGCAACCCCCTCTCCCACGTGCACACACTCTGCCCTCTCTCCCCCTCCCACTTCCTCCTCCATCTCTCCATCGCCCCCCCCACCCCAGTCCCATGCCCCTGTGCCGCTCCTGGTCAGGGAGAGCGCTCCCTGCTCTTTCCGAAGTTGAAGCTGGTTGTTTGAATGTGAGAATTGAACCATACAGACAGAAGCAAATGTCTAAATGTAAAATATTTTGACGATAAAAGATGAACACTTTCAATTTGAGACACATTTTAATAATCCAGTCCTCAGGGCAATGCCAAGAATTCCCAGCCTCTTCTGTAATGTAAACCCAGCACCCTCCAGCACAGAAACTGCGTGATTTCTGGAGTTTGGCATGAAATAAGTTACTTTTGCTTCAGTACACATGGCACAAACTACTGTCATTTGCAGGAACCTCACAATAAGCATTTCCTGTTTAGTCTGAATTAAAATTGGAGGTTTTTTGGAATCATATCACAATGCAATTAAACAAATGCTGAGACTCCCAAAGTGTTTTCACTCAAGACTTCTCAGATTAAACTCAGCGCCTGTGTTTATTTGGCTCCATAACATAAGCCACACTTTCACACACAGATCAGCAGCTGCCAATATACCGTGTGTAAAGGTCCCACATGCACGAGCAAATGGAATTCAGTCCAGATAAATGTAAAGTGATACACTTGGGGAGGATAATCCAGGCCACTGTCTGTCTCTGCTAATTTCTTTACTTGTATCACACGCCCTCTCCCCAATTTCTATACTTGTTCCTCTCACTAGTGAGCACCAACACAAAGTGTTCATTTAAAATCCCACCTACATCCTCTGGACCCACACACAAACTACCAACGTGCTCCTTAAGTGGACCCTACTCTTTTTCGTCAACATCCTTTTTACCCTTAATGTACTTGTAAAATAACTTTGGAATTTCCTTTATTTTATGCGCCAGTATCCTTTCATAGCCCCTTTAGCTTTCCTAACCTCCCTCTTGCACATTCTATATTCTACTAGGACCCCGGCTGTTTTGAGCCCTCAGTATCTGCCATAAGCCTCCACTTTTTCCTCTGAATCCGATGCTCTACATCGCTTAACATCAGGGTTCACAGGATTTGTTCCACCCTTTTGCTTTTCTGGAAAATGTTGGCCCCGTTCTTTCCATATTTTCTTCCTGCCACCCCACAGTTCAGAGACAGATTTACTCGGAGGTTCTTCTGAACCATGGTGGCCAAATCACAGCTGATCTTAGTAAAGGTGACCTTCCCCCCGTTGAGATATGTGTTTTCAGGCCCATTCTTGTCCTTTCCCTAATAATCCTGAATCTCTGAGTTATGATCACTCCCCACTGATACTTCAAACACTTGCCCAGGTTCGGTACCTAAAACTAAGTCCAGACCCCTCTATCTCTCCAGGGCACATTAAGAATTCCATTCTGTTTAACTATTTCACGGCCTTCCTCACCTACTTGCACTTTTTTCCCATTTTAGCTGCTCACCTGCACCTCCCCAAAACCCCATCAAACATTGTCCCTGGGTCTGAAATCGTGGCATCCCACATAAGGTCACAGGAAACCACACACTCACTCACACACACACACACACTCACACACACACCCTCACACACAGACACACACACACAGACACACACACCCTCACACGCACCCACTCATACACACAAACCCTCACACACACACCCACACACACACACACACCCACTCACACACACCCACTGACACCCACACTCTCACACCCTCACACACACCCTCACACACACACACACACACATTCTCACACACACATTCTCACACACACTCTCACACATTCTCTGACACACACCCTCACGCGCACACACACACACACACACACACACACTCTCACACATACTCTCTCTCACACACACACACACCCTCAAGCACACACACACCCTCGTACACACACACATTCTCACACGCACATTCTCACACATACACTCACACACACACTCTCACACATACTCTCTCACACACACACACCCTCACACACACACATTCTCACACACCCACTCACACATCTACTCTCACACATTCTCCCTCTCCTTCTCTCACACACACACACACACACACACTCTTTCACACACACATACACATTCACACATACTCACTCACAGGTGCACACACGTGCACACACACTCAAACACACACATAGACACACACTCACACACACACACTCTCACACATACACACACATACTGTCACACACGCTCACTCACACACACACACACACACACATTCACACATACACACTCACTCACATGCACACACACACATGTACACACACAGACACACACTCACTGACACACACTCACTCATGCACGCACACACACACACACACACACACACACACACAGAAACAGACACACACTCACTGACACAGACTCACTCACGCACACTCACGCACACACTCACTCATGCATGCACATGCACACACACACACACACACACACACACACACACACACACACACTCTTAAATACACATTCTCACATAGGCACACACACACACTTACACAGACACAGTAACACACATACAGAGTCTCACACACAGAAACAGATATGCACAGACACACACATACATGTAGACCGACACACACCCACTCACACATAGACACACACATACACATATAGAAACCTACTCATGGAGACATTCATACAGTCACCCTCAGATACACACACAGAGATTCATACAGACACACACATATACAGAGACGCACAGAGACAGACGCACACACAGACAGAGATATACTGGAGCTGAGGTGTCTCCGGTTCAGTGTTTTTCTGTGTTTACAGCATCTCCCCGATGTTGGATTGAGTACAGGAGAATGGGGTTGGAGGTGTGGGGGCACGGCGTGTGGTTCGCAGCATGCAGCTCCTCATAAGCTGCAACTGGGCAAGGCAGTCACTGTGAACAGAAGCTTTAACTGTGTTTTAAAAATAAATTTAATATCTGTCTTTCTTTACTACTCAGGTTTAAGGGCAAGGCAAGACACTGCATCCCTGCCTCTGCTTTCCTTGTGGGTTACTTCTGATATTGTTACAAACTGCAGAGCTGGCCTGGCTCACTGAGGAACTAGCTACAGAGCTGGCCTGACTCACTGAGGAACTAGCCTGAGAAACCAAACCCCTCTCTGCTGGCTGGAGAAGGTGCAGCCTACAGTATAACTCTGATCTTGGGTATTATGCAGAGAGTCTCTCATCATTTGGAACATTGGTGCATCATTCGAACTATAGCAATGTTTGATGGAGCTACAGTGTCCCTGGGCACTTACTGCTGGATTAGTGGAAACAGCTAGCCCCCTCAGCTGCTCTCACATTGACCTGGTTCACATTGACAGGTTAATGACGTTAACTTAGGCACAGAGGAACATTGGAGTAAGGCACCACTGACCCCACCAGTTCATGACAAAGATTTATTAACGTAGAGAATGGTTCCAGCATGGATAGAGGTGATTCAGCACTCTGTATCTGCGATTCCAACACCCCCACTGCATCACCTTTTCCTGTCAATATTTCTTCCTCAGAAATTGGTCCAGCTCCATTTATGAAAGTCTCAGTTTAACTTGCCTTGAGAACTCTTGACAGGCAACATATTCGAGATCACTGCACTCACTTCAGCAGGAAAACAGTCCCTCACAGAAACATTACAGACATTTGTTCAAATGTGCAGAGTGTCTGAAACATCCCATAATACCAAGTGAACTCAATAAAAACACCACTCTTCACACCTCAGCTCCATACATTTACATCAAACTGTTACAAAACCCCCTGAAACTATCACAGTATTGAATGAAACAGGAGCCTACCTGGGCTCTTATGAAAAGCCATTCTTTCAGCAAAATCTTCCCACTTGCTTCAGAGACGAGAGCACCCTCAGCACTCATTTAATGACCTCATCGTCTCCCACTTGCCAAGGCAGCTATTAATACAGGAACTGGACAAACCCATCCCAGCCTCACTAATCCCATTCCACACACTTTACCATTTTAGGTATTTCAGTGAGAAAGGCACAAGGATTGGATCAGACTATGGTGCACATTCCTGCGATGGGTCACTGTTCCAGGCGGCACTAAAAGTGATACATGACTATAACGGTGAGTAATTTCATTGTAAATCACTGCCAACCTCCTGTGGTTTTGAAGGGTAAATATAGACAGCTAGGATTATTGCAGAGAAAGTAAAGAAACACAAGGAATAGGTGAATGGGATCCAAAACTGCTGGAGAAATTCAGCAGGTCACATAGCATCTGTGGTGAGAGAAACAGAGTTAACATTTCAGGTTCCTTCCTCGGAACTGATCCAGCTTGGAAAATATGGTATATATCAGGTGGAAAGAGGAAAGGAATAAAAGGATGGGTGGAGATGAGCCCAGAGAGAGAGAGAGAATGATACTTAGACAGACAAGTGGATGGCTAATGGTAAGCCAAGGATGGAGAAAAGTTGCAAATGGGGACTGTGAGTAGGTGAGAATGGGTTAGCCCTGCTGACAACAGCCCATGTTATAACAGGACCTGGGGTGTGAGGATCGGGGTGGGTAAAGGACACAGAAGAAGGTTCTTAGGCCCTAAAATTATTGAGCTTGATATTGAGCCCAAAAAGCTGCAGGATTCCCAAGTGGAAAACAAGGTGCTATTCTTCCAGCTTTTGCAGAGTTTCCCTGGAGCACTGCTGCAAGCCTAAGACATCTGAATCCCTACAGTGTGGGAACAGGCTATTCAGCCTATCAAGCCCACACCAACCCTGGACTCTGGGAGGAAACCAGAGCACCCAGGGGAAACCCACGCAGACACAGGGAGAATGTGCAAACACCACACAGACAGTTGCCCAAGGCTGGAATTGAACCCGGGCCCCTGGTGCTGTGAGGCTGCAGTGTTAACCACTGATCCACCATAATCATGAACTTGTAACTTCTTTAAATGTTAAATTATTTTCATTGTTTGACAGGTGACAGAGGAGGGAAGGAGAGATTGGGGCAGTGTCTACTGGGGCCGTGTGGGTATAGTCTGACTCTATATTCAGACAAGAGCACTGGGCTAGAGCTCAGCAGCAGGAGAAGAATTAGGCTGAGGAGCGAATGTGACTGACAAGGCGGAGTTGGGGACAGTATAAAAGGAAAAGCATACATTGTGGTGAGGATTAGTGGGAAGCGAGAGGATTGGGGAGCCTTTTAAAAACCAGCAGCAGATAACTTGAGAAGCAATAATGGAGGAGAAGATGAAATTATGGGGTAAGCTAGCAATAATTTAAAAGATTTCAAGAATATTTTTGGATTTCCTAAAAAGTAACAAAGAGGCAACAGTGGGCATTGAACCACTGGTAAATGGGGCTGGAGAAGTAGTAATGGGGAACAAAGAAATGGAGGAGGAGCTGACTAGGATCTTTGCATCAGTTTTCACAGGGGAACACACCAGCAGCAGACCAGAGCTTCAAGAGAGTCAGGGGGCAGACGGGAGTGCAGTGCTCATCACTCAGGAGCAGGTGCTGGGGATACTGAAAGGCCTGAGGGTGGATAAATCACTCCGGACCAGATGGACTCTACCCCAGAGATATGAAGGAGATTGCTGAGGAAGTTGTAGAGGCATTGATGGTGATCTTACAGAAATCACCTGGAGTTAGGGGGACCCCAGAGAATGGAAAATGGCAAATGTCGCAACCTTATTTAAGAAGGGAGGGAGGGAGGCAGAAAGCAGGAAACTACAGGCCACCCTCCCAGAAACATCCACCATGAGTCCACGCTTACGTTTCACTCAATACCTTTAAAATTATTTTAAACGTCAAAATAAATTTAAGACTTAAATTTTGTAACAAACTGAAGATAAAGTTTGCTGAGTCCCTCCCCTGTCCCTTTTTCCTCTAGCCCCTCCCAAAAGCCCCAAAAACCCCTCCCCAAATACCCTCGGCTCTTACTGCCCTGCCCCAGTGCATCATTTCCCCGCTTTCAATAACAGAAACAACAAGCTACATTTATATAGAACCCTCAACAGAATGAAAGGAAACCGTGTATGACCCTGAGCCACCTGAGGACAAATAACCGAAGCCTCACTCACACTGACAGATTTGGAGGGCACTCTTAAAGGAGGAGAGAGAGAGAGAGAGAGAGCGAGAGAGGGAGAGAGGGAGGGAGATGGAGGAAATGCCAGAGTTTAGGACTCAGGCAGCAAAAGACTCAACCACCAACTGTGGAGATGTTGTAGTTGGGGATGTACCAGAGGGCTAAATAAATGCAGAACCCGCAGCTGGTTGTGAGGTTCCCCATATCTTCAGTGACCTTCCTTGTTACCTTCACATGGGACAGAGTGAAATCTTGTGTAATAACTCCTTGTATGATGTGGATTGCGACGTTTGGTGCTATTGATGGAGCGAAAAAAAGATCAGTTGTTGTTGTACTATTATTTAGGCTGATATCTCTCTTCAGCCAGGCTCACCAACAAGTCACTGCCTCTCACTTATCATTGCCTCAGTTGTATTCCCTGTCACTGGTTCTCTGCGGAAATACTCTCCAAGTGTGTATGAGGCTGATAATGAAGTCAGAGGAATTACCACTAGCGTGGAGCAGATGGGCTGAATGGACTGTGAACTCACCAAGACTATGGAAGGAGGTGTTGTGACTCTCTGCTCTGGGCTGAGAACAAGAATGAATTTCAATTCCACACTGACTTGTTAATGAATCATCGATCTGTACCCAGCCTGATCCAAGTCTCTTTCCAAACTGCTGGAAAAGGAAATTAAACATTTTTTACAGATTGTGTATTTCACACCAAACACAGCAAGTCATTTTCTGAATCGGCTCCAAATTTGCAATATCTGAGGTCAAATTTAATTCCAAATAAAGTGTAACAACATTAGATTTCTTGGCCTCTCTCTCGATGAGCTAAGTTTTCCTTCATATTTTCAGAGTGAAAAAAATTCCCACTGTTCTGGAAGACAATGTCCTCATCTCACATTTTGTATCATTAATGTGGGCCATTACCTTTCTAGTATGTTTCTAAAGCTTGTAGTTTAAAGCGACTGCCCCTCGATATATGAACATTGTCCAGTCAGGGTCAAAGCCTCCTGCTGTATACCTGAGCTTCTGAGTCCCTCCTTCTTAACATGTTGATCCTAGTGCCAGAAACAGCCCTGCAGAGCCCATAAACCCCTCCAGACTAACATCTAGGGGTTAGTGCCATAATTGGGAGAGCCGCCTCACGGACTAGTCAAGCAACAACCTGACACAGTCATACTCACAGAATCATCCCTGACAGACAGTGTCCCAGACACCACCATCACCATCCCTGGATATATTCTGTCCCACCAGCAGGACAGACCGAATCAGAGTGGTGGCACAGCGGTACACAGTTGGGAGGGTGTTGCTCTCATAGTCCCCGACATTGACTGCAGACCCCATGAGGTCTCATGACTTCACATTAAACATGGGCAAGGAAATCTCCTGCTGATTACCACATACCATCCGCCCTCAGCTGATGAATCAGTCTCACCACAATGTTGAACAACACTTAGAGGAAGCACAAGGATGGCAAGGACACAAAATGTACTCTGGGTGGGGGATTTCATTGCCCACTACCAAGAGTGGCTTGGCAGTTGTACTGCTGATCGAGCTGGTCGGGTCCTAAAGGATATAGCTGCTAGACTGGGCCTACGGCAGGTGGTGAGGGAACCAACAAGAGGCAAAAACATACCTGACCTCATCCTTTCCGATCTGCCAGCTGCAGTTGCATCTGTCCATGACAGTATTGGTATGAGTGACCGTCGTACGGTCCTTGTGGAGACAACGTCCCTCCTTCACATTGAGAATCTAACCACTGCCCACTGTTACCATCACTGAATCCCCCACTATCATTGTCCTGGGGGTTACCACTGACCAGAAACTCAACTGGACTCACCACATTAACACAGTGACTACAAGAGCAGGCCAGGAGCTGGGAATACTGCGGCGAGTAACTCACCTCCTGACCCCCCACAGCCTGTCCCACCATCTACAAGGCACAAGTCAGGAGTGAGAAGGAATACTCCCCATTTGCCTGGATGGGTGCAGCTCCAACAACACTCAAGAAGCTTGACACCATCCAGGACAAAGCAGCCACTTGATTAATGCCACATCCACAAGCATCTGCTCTGTCTACCACTGACGCTCAGTAGCAACAGTGTGTACTATCTACAAGATGCACTGCAGAAATTCACCAAAGATCCTTAGACAACACCTTCCAAACCCATAACCACTTCCATCTAGAAGGACAAGGGCAGCAGATACATGGGAACACCACCCCCTGCCAGCTCCCCTCCAAGTCACTCACCATCCTGCCTTGGAAATATATCACTGTTCCTTCACTGTCACTGGCTCAAAATCCTGGAATTCCCTCCCTAATGGTAATGTGGGTCTACCCACAGCACATGGACTGCAGCGGTTCAAGAAGGCAGCTCACCCCCACCTTCTGAAAGACAATTAGGGACGGGTAATAAATGCCAGGCTTAGCCAGCGACACCCATGTCCATCAAAGAGCAAGATGTTATTCATTAGTTGACGAGTTGATCATTAATTAAGAAATTGACGTTTACTTCACCCAGTTAGATGAGCAGAGATATCTCAGTGTCCATGTACACAGATCCTTGAAAGTTGCCACCCAGGTTGACAGGGCTGTTAAGAAGGCATACAGTGTTTTAGCTTTTATTAACAGAGGGATCGAGTTCCGGAACCAAGAGGTTATGGTGAAGCTGTACAAAACTCTGGTGCGGCCGCACTTGGAGTATTGTGTACAGTTCTGGTTACCGCATTATAAGAAGGATGTGGAAGCTTTGGAAAGGGTGCAGAGGAGATTTACTAGGATGTTGCCTGGTATGGAGGGAAGGTCTTACGAGGAAAGGCTGAGGGACTTGAGGCTGTTTTCATTAGAGAGAAGAAGGTTGAGAGGTGACTTAATTGAAACATATAAAATAATGAGAGGGTTAGATAGGGTGGAGAGGGAGAGCCTTTTTCCTAGGATGGTGACAGCGAGCACGAGGGGGCATTAGCTTTAAATTGAGGGGTGAAAGATATAGGACAGATGTCAGAGGTAGTTTCTTTACTCAGAGAGTAGTAAGGGTATGGAATGCTTTGTCTGCAACGGTAGTAGATTTGCCAACTTTAGGTACATTTAAGTTGTCATTGGATAAGCATATGGACGCACATGGAATAGTGTAAGTTAGATGGACTTGAGATCGGTATGACAGGTCGGCACAACATCGAGGGCCGAAGGGCCTGTACTGTGCTGTAATGTTCTATGTTCTATGTTCAGTAGATTGTTCCCTAACTAGGTGGCCACAAACCAGTTGATATTTAGTTGCAACAAAAACACAGTTGGTGGAAAAGCTCAGCAGATCTGGCAGCATCTGTGAAGGAAAAAGCAGAGTTAACATTTTGGGTCTGGTGACCCTTCCTCAGAACAGAGGAACTTCTCAGGAAGGATCACTGGACCCAAAACGTTAACTCTGTTTTTTCCTTCGCAGATACTGCCAGACCTGCTGAGCTTTTCCAAAAACTTTGGTTTTGTTCCTGATCACAGCATCCACAGTTTTTTTTTTGGTTTTTATTTGATGTTTAGCTGATTAGTGTTTTTTTAAATATCTATAACTGGTCATGTCAGTGACATAGGCGTACTGTCTTGTTAACATGCTCTGGCCTAACATTGCGACAATGCTATGGTTAAAGAGCTATCTTTTGTCCTGATTCTTCATGGAGAAAGGTTGAATCAGAGGCTGAAAATAGTCTGCTCAAAGCCAGTAAACTACTTGTGAGGCCCTGGGGCTGTTTATTTTTTAAAAGTTGGAACAATAGAAGCAGCCTGAATGGGTGGAGCCTAGTTCCCACAGAAGCAGGATGTTTAGTTTTAGCTTTCAGCAGTTGCTGGGATCCTGAAGATGGATGTGGAAGCTCTTATTCCTTTCTGTTACAGCTAAGAACTGGGGTTCTCTTCCTGCTGTTAGAATTGCACATGAGACAATCTATCTTACTGAATTTGCCTTTACGAAGGGTGTGTTTATGGGGTGTTATTATGGTAGTTAATGTATATATTATTTTGGTAGAGTTGCAGTTAAACCAATTCTTTGCCTTTATTTTGTCTGTACTTTAACTGTAAAAATAAAGTATGTTTTGCTTAAAGTCAAGACATTTGACTAATCAAATTGCACCTGGAACACAACACCTCATATTCACCTTTACAGTAAGAAAAACTTCGGGGTTAGACTTTGTTCTTAATATATTTTGAAAGGGTTTGGTCTGGTCCATAACAACACACAACTGTGGATATGTTCCACGAGAGTTCTAGTCTCAAAGTCGCTTTGCAAGAATTATTTAAGACGCTGGGATTGCTGTTTGCCAGATATTTAAATATCACTTATAAACAATTAGGTTCCAAACTTACAAGAGAGAAGCCATTCTTTTCATGCTCCACCTCTATTTCTCACATTTGCCTCGAGATGTATGAGGAGAGATGAACTGACTGGGTTGTGATTGCATTTGCTAGAATTCAGACGAATAAGGGGGGATGTCATAAAGACTTATAAAATTCTAACAGAACTGGACAGGATTGATGCAGTGGGAGAGGGTGGTTGTTCCCGATGGTCTTGTGTCCAGAACCAGGGGTCACAATCTGGGGATTCGGGGTTGACCATTTAGGACGGAGATGAGGAGACATTTCTTCACACAATGAGTGGTGAGTCTGTGGAATTCATTAAAACAGGAAGCAATTGATGTCAAAACATTGAATGTATTCAAATGGCGGATAGATATAGCATTTTGGGGTGAATGGGATCAAAGGTTACAGGGAGAAAGCAGCATTAGGCTATTGAGTTGGACAATCAGCCATGATTGTGATGAATGGCAGAGCAGGCTTGAAGGGCTGAATGGCCTCCTCCTGCTCCTATCTTCTATGTATCTATGCTTCCAGCTGACCCTGAGAGTGGTCCTTCTCTCTGACCCTTGACCATCTGTGACCTCAAGTGGGACCATCTTGAGTTCATCATTTGGCCCTGGAAGTCCAAGGGTCTAGGCCCAAGAGACAATGGCTGGTTGCTGTGGTGACAGTGCTCCCATCGCCATGGCAATGTCCTACTCCTACAACAGTCAGAGCTAGAACTGGAGGACATTCCTGAATCTTAGAAAAATTGTAAAATAAACATTTTTTTTGATCAACGAGGCCTGGGATACTCAGAATCCTAAACAATTTAACACTGTGGCGCAGATCAATAAGGCCCTTCTGTGAGATTGAGTCTCAGGACATCCTGTTCAACAAAGATGAGTGGGAGGTCAGAGGATTGGTCAAGTTTTAGGAACTAGCTAAGAATTATTTAAAAATATAGTAATGAGGAAGAAAGCAGAATTTGAGAGAAAGTTGGCTAGTAATATAAAAACAAATAGTAAGAGTTTAGACAAGTATTTAAACAGAAAAAGTATAATTCAGGCTGGTGATAGTCCTAAGGAGGGTACATCTGGGGAGCTGGAAATGAAAGTAATTGCTGAGTTTTAGTCAGTAGTTTATGTTTGGTTTAGACTTAGAAATTTTCCCAAGGTTGAGGAAGCAAGGAATGGACAGGGATCTAGAGGTCTACAAGGTAGCCAGGAAGAAACTGAAGAATGCACTTAGGAGAGCGAGAAGTGGGCATGAGAAAACCTTGGTGGGGAGGATCAAGGAAAACCCCAAGGTTTTCTATATTTATGAGCGGTACAAGAGGATGGCCAGGGTGAAGGTAGGACCAATCAGGGATAATGGAGGGAACTTGTGAGTGGAGTCAGAAGAGGTAGGGGAGGTCCTTAATGAAGATGTTGCTTTAGTATTCACCAATGAGAGGGGCCCTGACGTTTGTGAGGACAGCATGAAACGGGCAGATACGCTCAAACATATTGTTGTTAGGAAGGAGGATGTGCTAGAAATTTTGGAAAACTTGAGGATAGATAAGTCCCCTGGGCCAGATGGGATATATCCAAGGTTCCTATGGGAAGTGAGGGAAGAGATTGATGCCCCTTTGGCATGACTCATAAGCCTTATTGAGTTCTTTGAGGATGTGACATAACACATCGATGAAGGTAGAGCAGTGGATGTGGTGTAAATGGATTTTTGCAAGGCATTTGATAAGGTTCCCCATGGTAGGCTCATTCATAAAGTAAGGAGGCATGGGATTCAAAGAAACCTGGCTGTTTGGATACAGAATTGGCTGCCAATAGAAGACAACATGGTAGTAGATGGAAAGTCTTCAGCTTGAGGCTCGGTGCCCAGTGATGTTCGCAGAGATTCACTCTGAGACCTCTGCTCTTTGTGATCTTTATAAATGACTTGGATGAGGCAGTGGAAGGGTGGGTTAGTAAGTTTGCCAATGCAACAAAGGTTAGTGGAGTTGTGTACAGTGTGGAGGGTAGTTGTAGGTTACAGCAGGACATTGACAGGATGCAGAGCTGGGCAAAGAAGCGGCAGATGGAATTCAACCAAGAAAAAGTGTGAAATGATTCATTTTGGAAGGTCAAATTTGAATGCAGAATACAGGGTTAATGGCAGGATTCTCGGCAGTGTGGAGGAACAGAGGGATCTCGGGGTCTACATCCAAACATCCCTCAAAGTTGCCACCCAAGTTGACAGAGTTGATAAGAAGGCATATGGTGTGTTGGTTTTCATTGGCAGGGGAATTGAGTTTAAGCGCAGCGAGGTAATGCTGCTGCTCTATAAAACTCTGGTTAGACCACACTCGGAATATTGAGTTCTGGTCACCTCATTTCAGTAAAGATGTGGAAGCTTTAGAGAGAGTGTAGAGGACATTTACCAGGATGCTGCCTGGACTGGAGGGCAGGTCTTATGAGGAAAGGTTAAGGGAGCTAAGGCTTTATTCATTGGCGTGAAGGAGGATGAGAGGTGACTTGATAGAGGTGTACAAGATGATGAGAGGCATTAGTTAGAGTGGATAGTCAGAGACTTTTTCCCAGGACGGAGATGACTATTACAAGGGGGAATAATTTTAAGGTGATTAGTGGAAGGTATAGGGGAGATGTCAGAGGTAGGTTCTGCACAGAGTGGCGGGTGTGTGGAATGGGCTGCCAGCAGTGGTAGTGGAGTCAGATACTTTGGAGACTATTCAGTGGCTCTTAGATAGGCACATGGAGGGTAGTGAAATGTAGGGAATGCAGGGTAGATTGATCTTAGTAGGATAATAGGTCAGCACAACATCGTGGGCCGAAGGGCCTGTACTGTGCTGTACTGTTCTATGTTCTATGTTCTATATTCTATGTTCTGTGCTGTATGTTCACGTTCTGTGTTCTACGTTCTGTGTTCTATATTCTCTGATACTTCAAATCCATGAGGTGAACCAAAAGGTGGAATTTAAAACAATTGTCCAATTCAGGGGAAAGACGCTTCGAAATCTGTTAAGCTGCCAGCACCATCCAGCCGTATATTCATACACAGGCCCTGGAAACAGGCCCTCAGTCCAACCCACGCATACCGACCTCCCAAACTAATCCAGTCCCACTGACCTGCCTTTGGCTCATCTCCC
Source organism: Stegostoma tigrinum (assembly GCF_030684315.1). Classification (NCBI taxonomy): domain Eukaryota; kingdom Metazoa; phylum Chordata; class Chondrichthyes; order Orectolobiformes; family Stegostomatidae; genus Stegostoma; species Stegostoma tigrinum. Next base: position 967,403 of record NC_081368.1, on the reverse strand, counting down.
TCTAAGCCTTTCCTATTCATGCACCTGTCTAAATGTTTTTAAATGTTGTAACTACCTGCCTCTGGCAGTTCATTCCACACACACACCGCCCTCTGTGTGAAAAATTGCCGCTCAGGTCCCTTTTAAATCTTTCTCCTCTCACATTAAGACTGTGCCCTCTATTTTGAACTCCCTCGGGAAAAGGCCTGTGTTATGCCCCATATCTAGGACATGAATCACAAAATGGCAGTTTGCAGCAAGTGGTTACAAAGATGAGAGAAATGCTGTAGTTTATTACAAGGGGAATGGAATATAAAGGTTGGAATATTTGACAGCAGTGTTCAGGAATCCACATTGAGAGCATCGTGTACTGCTCATTTCAGAAAAAAAACTACATCTGTTTTCAAACCAGCTCAGACCAGCAATACCACACTCAGTCCTGGGATGACTATAACAGGTCATAAAACCTGGGAGCAGAAATTAGGCCATTTGGCCCATCGAGTCTGTTCCACCATTCAATCATGGCTGATAAGTTACTCAACCCAATACTCCTGCTTTCTCCTCATAGCTCTTGGTAATCAAGAGCCTATCTATCTCTGTCTTAAATGTACTCAATGACCTGACCCCCACAGCCTTCTGTGGCAGTGAATTCCATAGATTCACCACTCGCTGGCTGAACGAGTTTCTCCTTATCCCTGTTCTAAAAGGTCTTCGCTTTACTCTAAGGCTGTGCCCTCGGGCCCTATTCTCCCCTACAAATGGGAAAATTTTCCCGATGTCCACTCCATCCAGGCCGATTAGTATTCTGTAAGTTTCAGTTAGATCCCACAACCCTGCCCCTAATCGTTCTAAACTCCATCGCGTACGGACCCAGAAAAGGATTTAATTCATGAGGAAAGATTGGACAGGATGACTCTCCCAGGAATGGTCTCATTCAAATCCACAGGGGAGCAGACAGGGAGGGGGGAGCACACAGGGAGGGGGGAGAGGATAGGGACGGAGGCAGACAGGGAGGGGGGAGAGGACAGGAAGGGGGTGCAGAGAGGGAGGGAGAGCAGACATGGAGCGGGGAGCAGACGGGGGTGTGGACAGGGAGGGAGTAGCGGACAGGGAGTGGGGAGCAGACAGGGAATGGGGAGCAGACAGGGAAGGGGGAGCAGATAGGGAAGGGGGAGCGGACAGGGAGTGGGGAGTGGACTGGGATTGTAGTGGACAGGAAGCAGTGGATGGGGAGGGAGTTGCCGGAAGGGTGTGGATGGGGAGAGGCGGAAGTGAATGGGGAGGATGGGAATGGACAGAATGCTAAGGGAGAGGGGGTAGTGCACACAGATTGGGGAAGTGGAAGTGGACAGGGTGGGGGGTGGAAGTGGACAGGGAGGAAACTGGGTCAATGTTCCCTTTCGTGGGGGAGACTTGAAGAGTGGAACAGTGGTTATGATGAACAGTTCCACTTTCCGGAGCGGGGGGAGATGGGGAGATTAACCTCAGATTGCTAGATAACAAAGAGTGGGGCTGAATATACACAGCAGGCCAAGCAGCATCTCAGGAGCACAAAAGCTGACGTTTTGGGCCCAGACCCTTCATCAGAGAGGGGGATGGGAGAGGGAACTGGAATAAATAGGGAGAGAGGGGGAGGCGGACCGAAGATGGAGAGAAAAGAAGATAGGTGGAGACTAGAGTGTAGGTGGGAAGGTAGGGAGGGGATAGGTCAGCCCAAGGAAGATGGACAGGTCAAGGAGGCGGGATGAGGTGGTAGGTAGGAAATGGAGGTGCGGCTTGGGGTGTGAGTAAGGGATGGGTGAGAGGAAGAACAGGTTAGGGAGGCAGAGACAGGCTGGACTGGTTTTGGGATGCAGTGGGTGGAGGGGAAGAGCTGGGCTGGTTTTGTGATGCAGTGGGGGGAGGGGAAGATTTTGAAGCTGGTGAAGTCCACATTGATACCATTGGGCCGCAGGGTTCCCAAGCGGAATATGAGTTGCTGTTCTTGCAACCTTCGGGTGGCATCATTGTGGGACTGCAGGAGGCCCATGATGGACATGTCATCTAAAGAATGGGATGGGGAGTTGAAATGGTTCGCGACTGGGAGGTGCAGTTGTTTATTGCAAAACGAGCGGAGGTGTTCTGCAAAGCGGTCCCCAAGCCTCCGCTTGGTTTCCCCAATGTCGAGGCAGCCACACCGGGTACAATGGATACAGTATACCACATTGGCAGATGTGCAGGTGAACATCTGCTTGATATGGAAGGTCATCTTGGGGCCTGGGATAGGGGTAAGGGAGGAGGTGTGGGGACAAGTGTAGCATTTCCTGTGGTTGCAGGGGAAGGTGCCGGGTGTGGTGAGGTTGGAGGGGAGTGTGGAGCGGACAAGGGAGTCGCGGAGAGAGTGGTCTCTCCGGAAGGCAGACAAGGGTGGGGATGGAAAAATGTCTTGGGTGGTGGGGTCGGATTGTAGATGGCGGAAGTGTCGGAGGATGATACGTTGTATTCAGAGGTTGGTGGAGTGGTATGTGAGGACGAGGGGGATCGTCTGGGGGCGGTTGTGGCGGGGTCGGGGTGTGAGGGATGTGTTGTGGGAAATGCGCCCCTTCCCCTACTGCATCCCAAAACCAACCCAGCTCGTACCCTCCCCCCACTGCATCCCAGCCCAGCTCTTCCCCTTCCCCCACCGCATCCCAAAACCAGCCCAGCCTGCCTCTGCCTCCCGAGCTTGTTCTTCCTCTCACCTATCCCTTCCTCCCACCTCAAGCTGCACCTTCATTTCCTACCTACCACCTCTTCCTGCCTCCTTGACCTGTCCATCTTCCCTGGACTGACCTATCCCCTCCCTACCTCCCCACCTATACTCTCCTCTCTACCTATCTTCTTTTCTCTCCATCTTTGGTCCGCCTCCCCCTCTCTCCCTATTTGTTCCAGTTCCCGCTCCCCATCCCCCTCCCTGATGAAGGGTCTAGGCCCGAAACGTCAGCTTTTGTGCTCGTGAGATGCTGCTTGGCCAGCTGTGTTCATCCAGCTTCACACTTTGTTATCTT
>NC_081368.1:791898-954398 GCF_030684315.1 Stegostoma tigrinum | reverse complement strand
GCTCTAAATCATGAATAATGTGAATACAGCCAGAACCTGAGTGATGGGAAACAGAGAGTCATGGTGAATGTTTACTTGTTGTGCTGGAGAAAGGCCTGTGGTGGAGTTCCCAGACATCAGAAAAGGATAAAGGGTATGAGGAGCAGAGGGACCTGGATGGCAGAAACAGGTAGAAGTGAGATGTTGATACAGCTATGCTATCCCCCAGCTTTCATTAATAGGAGCAAAGGCAGAAACGCAGGGAGGTGTTGCTCAACTTGTACAAGACTTAGTGACTCCTCACTTAACCCTCCATACTCATTCCTCCCTCGCTGATCTCACCCTGTCCCTTCCCCAACTGCCTGCCCTGTTGCTGGATTGAGTTAGGGTTAGTAGTGTGTCAATAGCCTTGTGTTGGAATGGCCTTGTTGCTATGTTCCGAGAATGAGCACTGATTCTATCTTGCTGGAATCCTGTGCTCGAGCCAACTCTCCGAGTTCCTCAGTTCGAGGCCACTGCCAACTGCTGCCCAAATATTGGCACACCCTGCAGCTACAGGGGAAGGCTTGACATTTTGTACAGTTCCAGTTTTCTCTGCAATGCCCCGCCTCACCTCAGATTGACCCCGGGGCTCGTGTGTTTAAAGTTGCTACTCCTGTGTCCATCACTGAGAGCCCAGGTATTTTGGATTCCATTTGCATCATGTGTTGGCTTATGGATCACTTCTGTCTCTCTGGCCATTCAGCAAAATGAGTTGCTCATTGACAGAATTCCCGCTTTGAGAAGCAGTAGCCAGTAGTGGATACTGTGCTGAGCCCGGTCACATCGTAGTGTCCTCTGGTGAGATCTGTTATCCAGGAAAGGACAGGGTTGTTGGACAGGTGCTGGCCTCAGTATCCCTGGATTAACCAGGCAGAAACATCAAATATGATCACCCCTCTTTGGATGACCTCCCAGTCTTTCAGAGACTTGACCGAAAGGAGGGACATATATGGGAATGTGGTAATGATACAGAACATAAACTAATGACCAGGATGCAGCCTGACAGTGAACAACAAAGGAAAGCTTGTTTATTGTGATCAAACCGTCCAACATCTCAGAACAACTCAGTGCACAGCCACTGCACCACCTTGTCAGCTCAGTCACTGCTGTTGTGTTGGAAACACACCAGGAAATTTACACAGCAAGCTCCCACAAACAGCAGTGAAGAATGAGCAAAGGAAATGATTGAAATGCACAATATTATGATGGGGTGAGGAACACAAGGGAAACCATATTCCTATCAGCTGATCGTGCAGGAAGAGGACTCAGATTGAAGTGGGGGAGTGAGAGAAAGGATGTTTTTACACAACAAATGACAATGGCCTGAACTCTCTGAGGTAGGTGGGAGCAAATTTCAAAACGACATTGGATGGGGGATCGAGGAAGAAAATTGTTCAGGGGCGCTGGGGGCAGTGCTGACTGGCTTATTCTTTAAGAGAGAGGTAGCATGGATTCAATAGGCCCTAAGGCCTCCTGGAGTTGGGCGTTGATCCCATAAGTTTGTAAGTGAGAAGTGAGGGCAGTAGACACAGCAATGACCAGCTGCTGGATAGTGTTGTAAGGGAAAGGATACCCAGGACGAGTCAGAGCAAAACCATCATCTCAACAGGAAGCTCTGGTTCTATAAGTTTCTGATGAGATATCGCCTCCTCTGTGGGTACAGTTCCATAGAAGTGTGCTACACGTTACTTGCTGAATTTCTCAGTGCCTCGTTGATTCACGATGTCTGAAACATCCAGAGGTCCATGTGAACCTTAAACTGTGTTTGCTCAGTAGTCTCCTGCAGTTTTATGACCAAGGCTTGAGTTTGAGGCTGACAAGGTTATGGAAATAGAACATAGAACATAGAACATAGAACATAGAACAGTACAGCACAGAACAGGCCCTTCAGCCCACAATGTTGTGCCGACCATTGATCCTCATGGATGCACCCTCAAATTTCTGTGACCATATGCATGTCCAGCAGTCTCTTAAATGACCCCAATGACCTTGCTTCCACAACTGCTGCTGGCAACGCATTCCATGCTCTCACAACTCTCTGCGTAAAGAACCTGCCTCTGACATCCCCTCTATACTTTCCACCAACCAGCTTAAAACTATGACCCCTCGTGCTAGCCATTTCTGCCCTGGGAAATAGTCTCTGGCTATCGACTCTATCTATGCCTCTCATTATCTTGTATACCTCAATTAGGTCCCCTCTCCTCCTCCTTTTCTCCAATGAAAAGAGACCGAGCTCAGTCAACCTCTCTTCATAAGATAAGCCCTCCAGTCCAGGCAGCATCCTGGTAAACCTCCTCTGAACCCTCTCCAAAGCATCCACATCTTTCCTATAATAGGGCGCCCAGAACTGGACGCAGTATTCCAAGTGCGGCCTAACCAAAGTTTTATAGAGCTGCAACAAGATCTCACGACTCTTAAACTCAATCCCCCTGTTAATGAAAGCCAAAACACCATATGCTTTCTTAACAACCCTGTCCACTTGGGTGGCCATTTTAAGGGATCTATGTATCTGCACACCAAGATCCCTCTGTTACTCCACGCTGCCAAGAATCCTATCCTTAATCCTGTACTCAGTTTTCAAATTCGACCTTCCAAAATGCATCACCTCGCATTTATCCAGGTTGAACTCCATCTGCCACCTCTCAGCCCATCTCTGCATCCTGTCAATGTCCCGCTGCAGCCTACAACAGCCCTCTACACTGTCAACGACACCTCCGACCTTTGTGTCGTCTGCAAACTTGCTGACCCATCCTTCAATTCCCTCGTCCAAGTCATTAATAAAAATTACAAACAGTAGAGGCCCAAGGACAGAGCCCTGTGGAACCCCACTCACCACTGACTTCCAGGCAGAATATTTTCCTTCTACTACCACTCGCTGTCTTCTGTTGGCCAGCCAATTCTGTATCCAAGCAGCTAAGTTCCCCTGTATCCCATTCCTCCTGACCTTCTGAATGAGCCTACCATGGGGAACCTTATCAAATGCCTTACTGAAGTCCATATACACCACATCCACAGCTTGACCCTCATCAACCTTACTAGTCACATCCTCAAAAAACTCGATAAGGTTTGTAAGGCATGACCTACCCCTCACAAAGCCGTGTTGACTGTATTTGATCAAGCCATGCTCTTCCAGATGGTCATAAATCTTATCCCTCAGAATCCTTTCTAACACCTTGCAGACGACAGACGTGAGACTTACCGGTCTATAATTGCCGGGGATTTCCCTATTTCCTTTCTTGAAGAGAGGAATTACATTTGCCTTTCTCCAGTCCTCAGGTACGACTCCAGTGGAGAGCGAGGATGCAAAGATCTTCGCAAGTGGCGAAGCAATTGCATTTCTCGCTTCCCAAAGCAGCCGAGGACAAATCTGATCCGGGCCTGGCGACTTGTCAATCTTAATGTTTGACAAAATTTTCAGTACATCAGCTTCCTCTATCTCTATCCATTCCAGCATGCACACCTGCTCTTCAAAGGTTTCATTCACTACACAGGTCGTTTCTTTCGTAAAGACAGAAGCAAAAAACTCATTTAGGGCTTCCCCTACCTCCTCAGGCTCCACACACAAGTTCCCTATGCTATCCCTGATAGGCCCTACTCTTTCTTTGACCATTCTCTTATTCCTCACGTAAGTGTAAAATGTAATTAAAGGTTCATTCAGAAAGAGCCAAATGCAGGCAGTAAGATAAGTTACTAGGATGAAATTGGTTAACTTTTACAGAGTAATAGGAACTGCAGATGCTGGAGAATCCAAGATAACAAAGTGTGGAGCTGGATGAACGCAGCAGGCCAAGCAGCATCTTAGGAGCACAAAAGCTGACATTTCGGGCCTAGACCCTTCATCCAGGCCCGAAACGTCAGCTTTTGTTCTCCTCTGATGCTGCTTGGCCTGCTGTGTTCATCCAGCTCCACACTTTACAGAGCTAATGTCTGGTAACGGATGGAGTGTGACTGTTGGAAAAAGAGACACACTAGCTCCTCTGGATCTGTTCCAGTTACAGTGGATACTAACTGTCTGTTCCTCTGTTTCAAAGAGCAACAAAGAACAATTCAGCCAGGATCAGGCCCTTCGGCCCACCAAGGCTGTGCTAGTCCCTAATCCTTCATGGACGTGATGGCCAAGTGGGATTATCACTGGACTGTTAATCCTGAGACCCAGATAATGGCAGATGGTGGAATTTGACTTCAATAAAATATCTGGAATTAAGAATCTAATGATGGCCATGAATCCATTTGGATTGCTGGAAAACCCACCTGGTTCACTAATGTCCTTTAGGGAAAGAAATTGCTGTCCTTGCCTGGTCTGGCCGACATGTGACCCCAGACCCACAGCAATGTGGTTGATTTTGAGCTGCCCTCTGGGCATTTAGGGATGGGCAATAAATGCTGCCTGGTCAGTGATGTTCTCATCCTATTAATGAATTTTTGAAAATTTAGACCCACTACTTATTTCCTGTACGCAGTTTCTATCCGTTTGTTTGCCTCTTGTTCATGTGCACATCAAGGTAAACCTTAAATGTTGCTAATGTTTAAAGGTGCTTCCACCTCCTCCACTGGCAATACATTCCAGGCACTGTGTGAGACGTTTTCCTGGCACTTCTCCCCTAAACTTTCCTCTTCTCACCTTGAACCTGTGCTTTCTTGTGGTTGATCTTTCCAACCTGGGAAAAACCTCCAAATATCCTTGCTATGTATGTTTTGTGGATCCCTATCAGATCTCTATTGAGCCTCCGTGTTTCTGGTATTAACAACCAGGGTTTATCCAATCTCTCCTTATAACTAAAACCATTCAGACCAAGCAACGTCCTATTAAACCTTCTCTGCACCCTGTCCAAAGCACCCATGTTCTTCTGGTAGTGGGGCAAACAGAACTACACAAAACCCCTCTATCCATCTTCAATCCGCCTCCCCCTCTCTCCCTATTTATTTCAGAATCCGCACCCCCTCCCCCATTTCTGAAGAAAGGTCTAGGCCCAAAATGTCAGCTTTCCTGCTCCTCTGATGCTATTTGGCCTGCTGTGTTCATCCAGCTCTACACCTTGTCATCTCACAATATTCCATGTTGCCTGTCCATGAGCGAGGCTGAGCTGAGTGTGGAGGACTACACAATGACTAACATCAGCGACAGCTCAGCTGGCCAAATGTCTGTCTCTGAAAAGCATTTCCCCCTGTATGGATTCCACTTTTTCTGATCCATCGTTCCAGCGGCACAGTTCAGGTGAAGTCTATCCTGCCAGAACATGTCCGTTCTACCCCAGACCTGGTACCTGTGCTCTGTGACCTGAAACCCATTCTATCCACACCATCCCGACTTTATTTACACCAGGCCTGTTTCCCATGGCTCAGGGCTGGAAACTTTGCTGGTTATTCTTCCTAATTTAGTTCCTAACTGTTGGAAATCTTTCTGAAAATCCTCCTTCCTAGTCCTATCAATGCTAAGTGGATCTGCCCTCTCCCTCTCCAAGATCTTCCCCAGTCCTGAGGAGATGTCCTTAACCCTGGCACAGGGCAGGGCACACAGCCTTCATGACCAATGCTTCCATTTGCAGAGAACAGTACGTTTTCCTGAATTATACCGTCCCTTACAACAACTACATTCATATATCCTCCTGCCCCTCCCCATTTGAATGACTCCCTGTACCAAAGTGCTGGAGGGCAGTTTGCTCATCCATCCGAAAAGTCCCCGCTCTCAGCTGCACGTTTGCAAGATCCTTGGTCAACAACTGTAAGGCCAGAGGCTCCTCAGTTGTAACCCTCGTCCTCATACCTGCCTCACTTTGCTGTCACTGACCCCAGAGCAATTTTGAATGGTCTAATCTGAGGAGTTTGACCACCTTCTGGAAGAAAGTGCCCAGGTAACGTCCCCCTTTACCTGATGTAGTGTAATGCGTGCAGCTCAGATTCCAACTTCTTAACTCAGATCATAAGACCCTCGAGCTGTAAACATTTGCTGCATAAAAACTGAAAGAACTGCAGATGCCGCAAATCCGAAACAAAAACGGAAGTTGCTGGAAAAGCTCAGCAGGTCTGGCAGCGTTTGTGAAGAAAAAAACAGAGTTAATGTTTTGGGTCCGGCGACCCTTCCTCAGAACTGATGGTGGCTAGGAAGACGTCAGCTTAAATATCTCTAATTTCTGCATACCCACCGATATTTCCTGTTTTTGTTCCACACAAACTGCAGATGTGTTCACTCTGGAGCATTTTGGTGCTTAGCAGCTCCCACATGTTGTGGCGGCCCCACCATCTCTGTTGTATTTGAATTATTTTATAAATTAGTACAAGCTTGTATCCAAGTTCATTCCACTTTACTGTAATTAATTTTTATACCAAGATCAATCTTACACCTAATTTATTTTTAAGCAAGAGAGTAGAAAAGGTTAATTAGTTAATTAGAAGCTTTACTGACTAGAAATGCTCACCGAGCCTTGTTACTAATCTGCTTCTTGACCTGTAGTTGTCTCACTCTGTGTTTTGTGATGTCTCTCTGTCGTTGGATTCACTGTAAGTCAGCCTCTTGATTCACACCTTCCACTCTCTCCCACTCATCTCTCATTCAGTATATATCATTTTGAATCTTACAAATTGAGTAAACCTGAATCACTGAATCAGCTTCTTCTCCTGTAGCAGAACAAGGATTAACTCCTGGAAACTGAAGAATATTTGGCAAAAACAACCAGTCACCTGTTTTCCTGCTTGCCCTAAATTTTCAGAAGTGCTCATGTCTGGAATTTGTCTGTACGTCATCCTCCGGTGCTAAGTTTCATTAGGTTGGCTAGTTTTGTATTCTCCTCATACAAAAGGCCAATCTGGCTCACTTAATGGAGGCCCAGTTTCATCCAATTCTTAACCAAACTTCTCTGTCCTTGGAGTCTTTTCTTCATTTACTTTATCCATAACCATCTTGTATACTTTTGTCAAATTTCAAAGGTAATGAGAGACATGGATAGAGTCAATGGCCAGAGACTTTTCCCCAGGGCACGAGGGGTCATAGTTTTAAGGTGTTAGGAAGAAGGTATAGAGGAGACGTCAGAGGGAGGTTCTTCACCCAGAGAGTTGTGAGCGCATGGAATAGTTTGCCAGTGGTAGTCGTGGAAGCAGAGTCATTAGTGACATTTAAACGACTGCTGGACATGCACATGGACAGCAGTGAATTGAGGGGAATGTAGGTTAGGTTATTTTACTTTTGGATTAGGATTATTCCACGGCACAACATTGTGGGCCGAAGGGCCTGTACTGTGCTGTACTTTTCTATGTTCTATGTTCTATGTTCCTTCCATCTCATTTGCTTGAATAGGATGAGCCCAGCTTCTCTAACCTAATGCTGTCACTAAAATTGTTTTTCCCTGGAATCATTCCGGCTGATCTACAAGAATGCTCATGCCCTTTCAAAAGTGTGGTGACTAGGACGGGAAAAATGTGAAATGATTAATTGGGGAGAGTGGTGACCAGAACTGGATACAAAACTCTAGTTATGACCAAACCACTGTTTTATAAAGCTTCTATATTCCCTCCCGGCTTTTGTACTCCATGTCTCCATTCATGAAGCCCATGATCCCACACACTTGCTCACCAATCACAATATGTCTTCTCTTCCTTCAAAGATTCCCCCCCGCCAAGGTTTCTGACTCCACACACTCCATAGAACTGGGCCATATGTCCCACCCAAACCCGTTAGCCAAAATTGATCACGTTGTACTTGTTGATAATTGTCTGGTTTGAAAAGATACATATTGTCAAAGCTTAATAAAATGTGAGGCTGGATGAACACAGCAGGCCAAGCAGCATCTCAGGAGCACAAAAGCTGACGTTTCGGGCCTAGACCCTTCATCAGAGAGGTCTCTGATGAAGGGTCTAGGCCCGAAACGTCAGCTTTTGTGCTCCTGAGATGCTGCTTGGCCTGCTGTGTTCATCCAGCCTCACATTTTATTATCTTGGAATTCTCCAGCATCTGCAGTTCCCATTATCTCTATTGTCAAAGCTTGTTGTTTTTCACTCATCATGACAGCATTTAATTGGTCAATGGTGTGCTTGATAAAACACTCAGGATCATTCAGAAAATAAGAGATAACAAAGTGTGAAGCTGGACGAACACAGCAGGCCAAGCAGCATCTCAGGAGCACAAAAGCTGACGTTACGGGCCTACACGCTTCATCAGAAAAACATTTATTACATAAAATTATTTAGCAAATGTTGTCCTGTTGGATGGATCCTTAGGTTTGATTACAGTCCCCCTTTGTCTAGTCGGAAAAAATACCAGGATCCAGCTGTGGCTCGATTATTCTGTGATTCCTTTTCCCAGACAAACAGAAACATTTTTGTGTGAATTTGGGGATTGGGAGGATCTTGTTGCCTGAGGAATCCAGAAGATTTCCCAAAGAAGCGGGATGGGAACCCAAGGTGATCGGAACACGGAATCTCTCTGGGGTTCAGGAAATGTGGACACAAATGGTACTCTCAAACATATTTCCAAAATGACAAAGACTCTCCAAAATTGGAAGCAGACAGTATAGCTCTTCAACAATAAGGGTGTCTATACATTTAAAAAAATATAAAAATAGTTCGTGAATCAACAGGCAAAATATAATATTCCTCAACCATTGTGGAGATTCAATGAATGATACTCAATTAAATCAGAGGACAACAATTCAAAAACATCACTGTCTCAGCAAACAGCACCGCACTCTCGGGGGGTCAATGCTGAGGGAGTGGGCACTGTCAGAGGGTCAGTGCTGAGAGAGTGGGCACTGTCAGAGGGTCAGTGCTGAGGGAGTGGGCACAGTCAGAGGGTCACTGCCGAGGGAGTGCCGCACTGTCGGAGGGTCAGTGCTGAGGGAGCGGGCACTGTCGGAGGGTCAGTGCTGAGGGAGCGCCGCACTGTCAGAGGGTCAGTGCTGAGGGAGCGCCGCACTGTCGAAGGGTCAGTGCTGAGGGAGTGTGCACTGTCGGAGGGTCAGTGCTGAGGAACTGCTGCACAGTTGGAGGGTCAGTGCTGAGAGAGCGCCGCACTGTCGGAGGGTCAGTGCTGAGGGAGTGGGCACAGTCGGAGGTTCAGTACTGAGGGAGTGCCCCACTGTCAAAGCGTCAGTGCTGAGGGAGTGCCGCACTGTCCGAGGGTCGGTGCTGAGGGAGTGTCGCACTTTTGGAGGGTCAGTGCTGAGGGAGTGCCGCACTGTTGGAGGGTAGTGCTGAGGAAGTGCCGCACTGTTGGAGGGTCAGTGCTGAGGAACTGCTGCACTGTCGGAGGGTCAGTGCTGAGGGAGTGGGCACAGTCGGAGGTTCAGTACTGAGGGAGTGCCCCACTGTCAAAGCGTCAGTGCTGAGGGAGTGCCGCACTGTCCGAGGGTCGGTGCTGAGGGAGTGTCGCACTTTTGGAGGGTCAGTGCTGAGAGAGCGCCGCACTGTCGGGGGGTCAGTGCTGAGGGAGTGCTGCACAGTTGGAGGGTCAGTGCTGAGGAACTGCTGCACTGTCGGAGGGTCAGTGCTGAGGGAGTGCTGCACAGTTGGAGGGTCAGTGCTGAGGAACTGCTGCACTGTCGGAGGGTCAGTGCTGAGAGAGCGCCGCACTGTCGGGGGGTCAGTGCTGAGGGAGTGCTGCACAGTTGGAGGGTCAGTGCTGAGGAACTGCTGCACTGTCGGAGGGTCAGTGCTGAGAGAGCGCCACACTGTCGGAGGGTCAGTGCTGAGGGAGTGGGCACAGTCGAAGGTTCAGTACTGAGGGAGTGCCCCACTGTCAAAGCGTCAGTGCTGAGGGAGTGCCGCACTGTCCGAGGGTCAGTGCTGAGGGAGTGTCGCACTTTTGGAGGGTCAGTGCTGAGGAAGTGCCGCACTGTTGGAGGGTCAGTGCTGAGGAACTGCTGCACTGTCGGAGGGTCAGTGCTGAGAGAGCGCCGCACTGTCGGAGGGTCAGTGCTGAGGGAGTGCTGCACAGTTGGAGGGTCAGTGCTGAGGAACTGCTGCACTGTCGGAGGGTCAGTGCTGAGAGAGTGCTGCACAGTTGGAGGGTCAGTGCTGAGGAACTGCTGCACTGTCAGAGGGTCAGTGCTGAGAGAGTGCTGCACAGTTGGAGGGTCAGTGCTGAGGAACTGCTGCACTGTCAGAGGGTCAGTGCTGAGGGAGTGGGCACTGTCGGTAGGTCAGTGCTGAGGGAGTGCTGCACAGTCGGAGGGTCAGTGCTGAGGAAGTGCTGCACTGTCAGAGGGTCGGTGCTGAGGGAGTGCCGCATTGTTGGAGGGTCATTGCTGAGGGAATGCCGCACTGTCGGAGGGTCAGTGCTGAGGGACCGCCACTCTGTTGGTGGTCAGTGCTGAGGGAGCGGGCACTGTTAGAGGGTCAGTGCTAAGGGTGCGGGCACTGACGGAGGATCAGTGCTGAGGGCACGCCGCACTATCGGTGGGTCAGTGCTGAGGGAGAGCCGCACTGTCGGAAGGTCAGTGCTGAGAGATTGCCGCACTGTCGGTGGGTCAGTGCTGAGGAGCTGGGCACTGTCGGAGGGTCAGTGCTGAGAGAGTGCCGCACTTTCGGAGGGTCAGTGCTGTGGGAGCACTACACTGTTGGAGGGTCAGTGCTGAGTGAGTGGGCATTGTCGGAGGGTCAGTGCTGAGGCCGCGCTGCACCTTCGGAGTGTCAGGGCTGAGGGAGTGCCGCACTGTCGGAGGATCAGTGCTAAGGAGCTGCTGCACTGTCAGAGAGTCAGTGCTGCGGGAGTGCCGCACTGTCTGGGGGTCAGTGCTGAGGGAGTGGGCACTGTCGGAGTGTCTGCTGAGGCTGTGCCGCACTGTTGGGCCATCAGTACTGAGGGAGTGCCACATTGTCGGAGGGTCAGTGCTGAGGTAGGGCCGCACTGTTGGAGGGTCAGTGCTGAGGGAGTGCCGCATTGTCAGAGGGTCTGGGCTGAGGGAGCGGGCACTGTCGGAGGGTCAGTGCTGAGGGAGTGGGCACAGTCGAAGGGTCAGTGATGAGGGAGCGTCGCACTGTCGGAGGGTCAGTGCCAAGGGAGTGGGCACTGTCGGAGGGTCAGTGCTGAGGGAGCGGGCACTGCTGGAGTGTCAGTGCTGAGGGAGTGGGCACAGTCGGAGGGTCAGTGCTGAGGGGCGGGCGCTGTCCGAGGGTCAGTGCCAAGGGAGCGGGCGCTGTCATTCTGCCGAGACCTCAGGACATAATTGATGTGAAGGAAGCTGAGTAAACATTGTCAGCCTCTGAACCTTTCCGAGTAAATGTATCAGATCAAATATCAAAACTGCTGCCTAAAATATCCTAAATGTATATCAGTAACCGGGACCGATCGCAGAAAGCCTAAAATAAATCAGTGGAAGAATCCAGCCTGAACCATCAGAAGTGGCCGCTGAATTGTCATGTGATCGCCCAGTGCCTCTGATCCCCTTCCTGACCTACACTGAGCGTGTACGTGTGACAGATGGTGTCACAGATCAGAATTAACACAACTCACAAACATTTCAACCTCCCGACATCAACAAACCTTTGTTAAAGAGTCCCCCACCTAATCCCGCTGCCCCACACTCTCCTCATCGCCCTGTGTCACTCCCCCACCTAATCCCACTGCCCCGCACTCTCCTCATCGCCCTGTGTCACTCCCCCACCTAATCCCGCTGCCCCGCACTCTCCTCATCGCCCTGTGTCACTCCCCCACCTAATCCCGCTGCCCCGCACTCTCCTCATCGCCCTGTGTCACTCCCCCACGTAATCCCGCTGCCCCGCACTCTCCTCATCTCCCTGCGTCACTCCCCCACCTAATCCCGCTGCCCCGCACTCTCCTCATCGCCCTATGTCACTCCCCCACCTAATCCCGCTGCCCCGCACTCTCCTCATCGCCCTGCGTCACTCCCCCACCTAATACCGCTGCCCCGCACTCTCCTCATCGCCCTATGTCACTCCCCCACCTAATCCCGCTGCCCCGCACTCTCCTCATCGCCCTGTGTCACTCCCCCACCTAATCCCGCTGCCCCGCACTCTCCTCATCGCCCTGCGCCACTCCCCCACCTAATACCGCTGCCCCGCACTCTCCTCATCGCCCTGTGTCACTCCCCCACCTAATCCCGCTGCCCCGCACTCTCCTCATCGCCATGCGTCACTCCCCCACCTAATCCCGCTGCCCCGCACTCTCCTCATCGCCCTATGTCACTCCCCCACCTAATCCGACTGTCCCGCACTCTCCTCATCGCCCTGTGTCACTCCCCCACCTAATCCCGCTGCCCCGCACTCTCCTCATCGCCCTGTGTCACTCCCCCACCTAATCCCACTGCCCAACACTGTCCTCATCGCCCTGTGTCACTGCCCCACCTAATCCCACTGCCCCACACTCTCCTCATCGCCCTGTGTCACTCCCCCACCTAATCCGACTGTCCCGCACTCTCCTCATCGCCCTGTGTCACTCCCCCACCTAATCCCGCTGCCCCACACTCTCCTCATCGCCCTGTGTCACTCCCCAAACTAATCCCACTGAGGGAATTCCAGGATTTTGACCCAGTGACAGTGCAGAAACGGCGGTATATTTCCAAGTCAGGATGGTGAGTGACTTGGAGGGTATCTTGCAGGGGGTGGTGTTCCCATGTATCTGCTGCCCTTGTCCTTCTGGATGGAAGTGGTCGTGAGTTTGGAAGGTGCTGCCTGAGGATCTTTGGTGAGTTTCTGCAGTGCATCTTGTAGATAGTACACACTGCTGTTACTGAGTGTCAGTGGTGGAGGGAGTGGATGTTTGTAGATGTGGCATTAATCAAGTGGCTGCTTTGCCCTGGATAGTGACAAGCTTCTTGAGTGTTGTTGAAGCTGTCCCCATCCAGGCAAGTGGGGAGTATTCCATCTCACTCCTGACTTGTGCCTTGTAGATGGTGGACAGGCTTTGGGGAGTCAGGAGGTGAGTTACTTGCTGCAATATTTCCAGCTTCCGACCTGCTCTTGTAGCCCTGTGTTTATGTGGTGAGTCCAACTGAGTTTCTGGTCAGTGATAACCCTCAGGATGTTGACAGTGGGGGATTCAGTGATGGTAACACCACTGAATGTCAAGGGGCGGTAGTTAGATTGTCTCTTATTGGTGATGGCCAGCGCCTGGTATCTGTGTGGTATGAATGTTACTTGCCACTTGTCAGCCCAAGCCTCGATATTGTCCAGATCTTGTTGCATGTGAACACAGACTGCTTCAGTATCTGAGGAGTCACAAACGGTGCTGAACACTGTACCACCATCAGTGAACATCCCCACTTCTGACCTTACGATGGAGAGAAGGTCATTGATGAAGCAGCTGAAGGTGGTTGGGCCTCGGACATTACCCTGAGGAACTCCTGCAGAGATGCCCTGAAGCTGAGGTGATTGACCTCCCACAATCACGACCATCTTCCTAAGTGTCAGGTATGTCTGCAACCAATAATACTCACTAAATGCGCTGGGAATATGTTTTTATATTTAGTATCTACAGGATGGTTATGGAACTGATTAGACATTTTTGATTTACCACACGGTTTCTTTAGAAATTATATCAATAACTTGGCTCCTAAATGTCCTCTCGGAAAGGAAGTTAACCATCCTTGCCTGGCCTGCCCTATACGTATCTCCAAGCCCACCACAGTAATGTGGTGACTCTCAGTTGCTGTCTGAAATGGCTTCTCTCCCAGGATGGCACTAACCCTCAGGTGTTGGTGAGGGGGACTTCTCAGGGTTGGCAGGGCTACTTGTGCTGTTGTCTTTTCCGGTGCCCGCGTTGATGTCAGACAATCCATCCGGTTTCATTTCTCCGATTGGTACATCTGAATGGCTTGCCTGGCCATCTCAGAGGGCAAATGAGAGTCACATATAGGCCAGACCAGGTGGGGATGGCCGATTCCTTCCCAATAAAGAACCTGAGGGATTCACACAATAACAGTTGCCACATGGTCATCACTAAACTTACATTCCACCATCTCCCAGTCCCCGGGAAAGCCCCAGGGTTGTATTGGGAATTATTAGCCCAGTGGCAATATCACTATCAGCTCCTGCAAACATTTCAGCTGGTGCTTCCGATGGACCATCTGTACATTTCAAACAGTGACCCCTCATTCTAGATACCCCCATTTATTTTAAGATGCATTTTGAGTTATAACAATCAGATTATTTTGAGTTCATTAAAGAAGCCAAATGGTGTCCTTTCATACTGTAAGTTCTGTGATTCTGGAGAAAGTCTCTTTATTCTGAACAGTATTACAAACCAAAATTACTCGCTTCCACTAACGGTATTACAGGTGCAGTAGTGCGGCTTTATTGTCACTGTTTTAATGTGCTTATCTTTTCCCCGTCGCAGTTTTATTTCCCTGGTAATGTATTATTTCCCCTTATTCTGGTCTTTTCTTGAAAAAGGATTCATCACCTGGCCCTTGGGATGGAGAGTGATTTGCCTCCGGTCTGTCCCCGAAACACTGCCAGGCCGGTCTCCAACACGAGGAACCCCCCTGTACTGGGGAAGGCAGTGCTTGTTTGCTCCTCTCTCCAACCTTCTGGCTTTCTGACATCAAAACCAAGTTCAGTCCTTGCCTGAGGAGGGATTCGAGCCTGAGAAATGATTAGGTTGGAGGAATACCTTCGTCCCTGTTTTGACATCAGGTACACTGCCGTTGTTTTGCTCATCCATTAGACGTTTCTGTACATAGCAGTGATGCAAACATTGCTATATAAACATATCCTTCTATCAGTGAGTGACACTGAAGGGCAGGGTGCAGTTGTACTGCTTTCAAACGTTGTTCAAGGGAGCAGCGACAGTACCTCCACTGATAGGCCGTTCCCAAGGGGAATCTGGAGAAGAGGATTGCAGTTAGGGAGCCATCATCAGCAGACAGGTGCACAGTGGCCAACCCTGAATCAGTGACTGTGTTTTCACAGGACCTGATCTCTCAATAGACAGACTTCCTCTTGCCCGCTGGCTGTAACTGCTCACAATAGATTAACAATGGATTTCTGAAGAAGGGGCCCGACCCAAAACCTTAGCTTTCCTGCTCCTCTAATGCTGCCTGGCCTGCTGTGTTCATCCAGCTCTACACTGTGTTATCTCTGACTCCAGCATCGGCAGTCCTTTCTATCTCCGCGATTATACCCCACTAGGTTTTCATGTGCTAAAGGCAAATAGTTGCCTAAACTACAGGAAGGAGCTGGTCAGAGAGTATCCAAGTTTGTTCCAGCCACTTATTAAAAGAAGTTCTGTTATTAATAAAGAGTTTGACTGATAATTGTTAGATGTGCGGTGAGTGTCAGCAGGAGCTGGGGGTGAGCATCAGCAGGAGCTGGGAGTGAGTGTCAGCAGGAGCTGGGAGTGAGTGTCAGCAGGAGCTGGGGATGAGCTTCAGCAGCAGCTGGGAGTGAGCGTCAGCAGGAGCTGGGAGTGAGCATCAGCAGGAGCTCGGGAAGAGCATCAGCAGCAGCTGGGAGTGAGTGTCAGCAGGAGTTGGGGGTGAGCATCAGCAGGAGCTGGGGATGAGCATCAGCAGGAGCTGGGGGTGAGTGTCAGCAGGAGCTGGGAGCGAGCGTCAGCAGGAGCTGGGAGTGAGTGTCAGCAGGAGCTGGGAGTGAGTGTCAGCAGGAGCTGGGGATGAGCTTCAGCAGCAGCTGGGAGTGAGCGTCAGCAGGAGCTGGGAGTGAACATCAGCAGGAGCTCGGGATGAGCATCAGCAGCAGCTGGGAGTGAGTGTCAGCAGGACCTGGGGATGAGCATCAGCAGGAGCTGGGAGTGAGTGTCAGCAGGAGCTGGGAGTGAGTGTCAGCAGGAGCTGGGGGTGAGTGTCAGCAGGAGCTGGGTATGAGCATCAGCAGGAGCTGGGAGTGAGTGTCAGCGGGAGCTGGGAGTGAGCGTCAGCAGGAGCTGGGGGTGAGCGTCAGCAGGAGCACTCTGATGGCCATGAGTAGAACTGGCTGCAAGGGCTAAACAGGGCCAGTTTCCAGGACCAGGAATTTCAGATCCTACCTGAAGGTCCATGCAGGAGGAGCAGCAGCGGGCTCTGGAAGAGAGCTTGTCATGTGGGGACTTAGGGACCTGTGTCAGGTTGGAGCAGCAGGGTATAACTTGTCAAACACTCTGACCTCTCGACCCCAAACCTGAAAACACACTGAGCCTGGTCAATCTGAGGTAACAAGGTGTAGAGCTGGATGAACACAGCAGGCCAAGCAGCATCAGAGGAGCAGGAAAACTGATGTTTCAAGCCTAGACCCTTCATCAGAGAGGGGGGAGGGTAACAGGGTTCTGAAATAAATAGGGAGAGAGGGGGAGGCAGATCAAAGATGGATAGAGGAGAAGATAGGTGAAGGGTAGGCAATCAGGTTCAACAGGCAGGGATGGAGCCAGTAAAGGCGAGTGTAGGTGGGGACATAGGGAGGGGATAGGTCAGTCCAGGGTGGACCGACAAGTCAAGGGGCCGGGATGAGGTTAGTAGGTCAGAAATGGGTGTGCGGCTTGAAGTGGGAGGAGGGGATTAACTTGTCCATCTCCTCTCCACCTATCTTCTCCTCTATCCAGCTTCGATCTGCCTCCCCCCTCTCCCTATTTATTTCAGAACCCTCTCCCCATCCCCCTTTTCTGATGAAGGGTCTAGGCCCGAATAGTCATCTTTCCTGCTCCTAAGATGCCGCTTGGCCTGCTTCACACTTTATTATCTCAGATTCCCCAGCATCTGCAGTTCCTACTATCTCTGATACAATTTTAACCCCCCAAGGTCAAACTGAAGGTCATTTTACAAAAGGATCACTGAGACAGTGACCATTTCAAGAGATCCTAGACAGCGGTGGTGGTCCCATTCCTGGTGAGGTTTAGGAATAGGATATAGAGGCAGTGCAACATTACAAAGCAACTACAGAGACCAGAGAATCATAAAGAAGAGGGTAGGAATATGAGAAGAAAATGATTTTTTTTTGCTTTGCGTGGTTAAAGAGATTAGTGACCCCTCTGACTATCCAACTGTAGAATTAAGTCAGACTGACTACCTCTACAAGCTCTTTGAGGAACTATAGAATGAGTCCCACGGCCTTACTCTCTCCCCATAACCTGAGATTTTTCCAGTTTTCCTTGTGAAAGTTAACACTGAACCTGCCTTCACTGCCCTTTTAGGGAGCAAGTACCTGATCACAACAGAAGGGTGGTAGTTGATGGGAAATGTTCATCGTGGAGACCAGTTACTAGTGGTGTACCGCAAGGGTCGGTGTTGGGTCCACTGCTGTTTGTCATTTTTATAAATGACCTGGATGAGGGCGTAGAAGGATGGGTTAGTAAATTTGCAGACGACACTAAGGTCGGTGAAGTTGTGGATAGTGACGAAGGATACTGTAGGTTGCAGAAAGACATAGATAAGCTGCAGAGCTGGGCTGAGAGGTGGCAAATGGAGTTTAATGCAGACAAGTGTGAGGTGATGCACTTTGGTAGGAGTAACCAGAAGGCAAAGTACAGGGCCAATGATAAGATTCATAGTAGTATAGATGAGCAGAGAGATCTCGGTGTCCATGTACACAGATCCTTGAAAGTTGCCACCCAGGTTGACAGGGCTGTTAAGAAGGCATACAGTGTTTTAGCTTTTATTAATAGATGGATCGAGTTCCGGAACCGAGAGGTTATGGTGAAGCTGTACAAAACTCTGGTGCGGCCGTACTTGGAGTATTGTGTACAGTTCTGGTCACCGCATTATAAGAAGGATGTGGAAGCTTTGGAAAGGGTGCAGAGGAGATTTACTAGGATGTTGCCTGGTATGGAGGGAAGGTCTTACAAGGAAAGGCTGAGGGACTTGAGGCTGTTTTCATTAGAGACAAGGTGGTTGAGAGGTGACTTAATTGAAACATATAAAATAATGAGAGGGTTAGATAGGGTGGATAGGGAGCCTTTTTCCTAGGATGGTGACGGCGAACACGAGGGGGCATAGCTTTAAATTGAGGGGTGAAAGATATAGGACAGATGTCAGAGGTAGTTTCTTTACTCAGAGTAGTAAGGGAATGGAACGCTTTGTCTGCAACAGTAGTAGATTCGCCAACTTTAGGTATATTTAAGTCGTCATTGGATGAGCATATGGACGTATATGGATTAGTGTAGGTTAGATGGGCTTGAGATCGGTACGACAGGTCGGCACAACATCGAGGGCCAAAGAGCCTGTACTGTGCTGTAATGTTCTATGCTATGTTATCTCACTGCATCCAAAACATTGTCCATATTGGCTACAAAACATTTTAATTTTGAACACTTCAATAAAATCTCCTTGAACCTTCTCTAAGGAGAACACTCCCTGCTTCCCCGCAGACTCAAATCCCCACTCTCTGCGCCCATTCCAGTAAACCTCCTCCACACACTCTCCAACGCTATGACCTCCCACTACCTGATGCTCAGAAGTGGGCACAGCTCGAGCTGAAACCTGACCCGTGATCCTAAAGGTTACAATCTTGTGGTTTTCCTGTATTCAGTCTAATCTTTTCATTCGCTGGAGATGGACAGTTCCTCCCAACAGCTTAACCTGCACGGACAGGGATGGAGTGAAGCAGGGAGAAGGGTAAAGGTGGGAATGGAAAGAATGGAACGTGATGCTTTTGGATATGATCCTGACTGCAGCAGTTCAGAATGTGAACTGGATACCAGGACAGTCACTTGGAGAGAAACCTTACACACAGAGGTCATTAGACACATGTAAGGCATCTTGTTTGTAATTTGAGAAGGACAAATACCCAGTGAAAACCCTTTGGCTAATGCATTGCTAAATAAATCATTAACCTTATGGGCTGTTAAATGTCAGTATAGTCGACAGTATCTGGGACATGCTCCATCAAACCCACTCATACTGGAACTTCTCTCCCAGAATCAGCTGGTCACTTGTCGCCCAATCAGGATGCAGAGATCTGCACGAGGTGTATTCTGCAGCGAATCACAAACCAACCAGCTGTACAAAAATAAAAACCCATTCAGCCCATCGAACCTGTTCTGCCATTCAATACTATCATGGCTGATCTTAAACTTCAACTCCACCTTCCCTCCTGCTCCCTGTTTCCCACCAACGCCCGAGAGGCTACATTAATAATTGCATGAACAATTTAGATGAGGGAACTACGTGTAGTGTCTCCAGATGACACAAAGTTGGGTGGCAGGAGATGTTGAGCCAGGAAGCTCAGATGGACCTTGGTGAGCATGTCCATAGATCCTGCAGGTCGGCAGGACAACAGATAAGGTGGATAAGAGGGTATATGGGATACTTGCCTTTAATCTAGGCATTGAATACAAGAGAGGGAGGTTATGATGGAGACATATGTAGTATGAGTGAGGCCACAACTGGAGAATTGTGTGCACACTGCAAGAAGGATTTGATTTACAGCAGAATATAGATAGACTGGAGAGTTGGGCAGAGAAATGGCAGATGGAGTTCAATCCGGGCAAATGCGAGGTGATGCATTTTGGAAGATCCAATTCAAGGGCGAACTATATGGTAAATGGGAAAGTCCTCAGGAAAATTGATGAACAGAGATCTGGGTGTTCAGGTCCATTGTCCCCGAAGGTGGCAACGCAGGTCAATAGGGTGGTCAAGAAGGCATATGGCATGCTTTCCTTCATTGGGTGGGGTATTGAGTACAAGAGTTGGAAGGTCATGTTGCAGTTGTATAGGACTTTGGTTCGGCCACATTTGGAGTACTGTGTACAGTTCTGGTCGCCACATTACCAAAAGGATGTGGATGCTTTGGAGAGAGTGCAGAGGAGGTTCACCAGGATGTTGCCTGGTATGGAGGGTGCTAGCTATGAAGAGAGGTTGAGTAGATTAGGATTATTTTCATTAGAAAGACGGAGATTGAGGGGGCACCTGATTGAGGTCTACAAAATCATGAGGGGTATAGACAGGGTGGATAGCAAAAAGCTTTTTCCCAGAATGGGGGACTCAGTTACAAGGGGCCATGAGTTCAAAGTGAGAGGAGGAAAGTTTCAGGGAGATATGCGTGGAAAGATCTTTACACAGAGGGTGGTGGGCGCCTGGAATGCGTTGCCAGTGGAGATGGTAGACGCAGACACGTTAGTGTCTTTTAAGATATATTTGGACAGGTACATGGATGGGCAGGGAGCAAATGGACACAGACCGTTAGAAAATAGATGACAGGTTAGACAGAGGATCTTGATCGGCACAGGCTTGGAGGGCCGAAGGGCCTGTTCCTGTGCTGTAACTTTCTTTGTTCTTTGTACCCTGCGGAACGTGCAGAGGAAATTCACCAGCATGTTGCTTGGCCTGTCCTGGAACTGTTCAGACTGCGGCTGTTCCTCTCGGAGTAAAGAAGGCTGAGGCAGGGTTTCCAATGGAGGTATGCAGAGGGGCGTAGATAAGGAGAATCATTTTCCTTTAGTAGAGCAGTCAACAACAAGGGGACAGAGATAATGGGAACTGCAGATGCTGGAGAATTCCAAGATAATAAAATGTGAAGCTGGATGAACACAGCAGGCCAAGCAGCATCTCAGGAGCACAAAAGCTGACGTTTCGGGCCTAGACCCTTCATCAGAGAGGGGGATGGGGAGAGGGAACTGGAATAAATAGGGAGAGAGGGGGAGGCGGACCGAAGATGGAGAGTAAAGAAGATAGGTGGAGAGGAGAGTATAGGTGGGGAGGTAGGGAGGGGATAGGTCAGTCCAGGGAAGACGGACAGGTCAAGGAGGTGGGATGAGGTTAGTAGGTAGATGGGGGTGCGGCTTGGGGTGGGAGGAAGGGATGGGTGAGAGGAAGAACCGGTTAGGGAGGCAGAGACAGGTTGGACTGGTTTTGGGATGCAGTGGGTGGGGGGGAAGAGCTGGGCTGGTTGTGTGGTGCAGTGGGGGGAGGGGACGAACTGGGCTGGTTTAGGGATGCAGTGGGGGAAGGGGAGATTTTGAAACTGGTGAAGTCCACATTGATACCATATGGCTGCAGGGTTCCCAGGCGGAATATGAGTTGCTGTTCCTGCATCCTTCGGGTGGCATCATTGTGGCAGTGCAGGAGGCCCATGATGGACATGTCATCAAGAGAATGGGAGGGGGAGTGGAAATGGTTTGCGACTGGGAGGTGCAGTTGTTTGTTGCGAACTGAGCGGAGGTGTTCTGCAAAGCGGTCCCCAAGCCTCCGCTTGGTTTCCCCAATGTAGAGGAAGCCGCACCGGGTACAGTGGATGCAGTATACCACATTAGCAGATGTGCAGGTGAATCTCTGCTTAATGTGGAATGTCATCTTGGGGCCTGCAATAGGGGTGAGGGAGGAGGTGTGGGGACAAGTTTAAAGTAAGTTGTGGGAATTTTAGAGCACATAAGAGGTGGAAAAATTTCACCCACTGGATTGTGGGTGCCTGGATCTCACTGCCGAAAGGGTGATAGAGGCAGGAACCCCCAGGACAATGTAAGAACTATATGAATGTGCACTTGAATGCCACAGCATGCAAGGCTAAGGGAAAAGTGATGGAAAATGGGATCAGAATAGATGGGTTTTGTACAGACACAGGGAGCTGTAAGTCTCATTTTCTGCTTTAAAATCTACAACTATTAAATGTTTTTAATCACAGAATCACATGTACAGAAAAGAACCTTCAGCTCATTGTGTCTGCATTGACAAAAACTACCCTAAATCTGCTCTAATCCCACTTTCCCACCATAGCCCCATCCCTCAAATGTTATGACATTTCAGGTGCTCTTCCAGGTACATTTTAAGGTTGTGAGGTTCCCTAATCCAACTCCCAGGCAGGGCATTCCAGATGGCCACCACAATCTGGGTGAAAATGTTTGCTTTCCATAAGACCATAAGACACAGGAGTGGAAGTAAGGCCACTCGGCCCATCAAGTCCACTCTGCCATTTAAATCATGGCTGATGGGCATTTCAACTCCACTTCCCTGCACTCTCCTCGTAGCCCTTGATTCCTTCTGAGATCAAGAATTTGTCAATCTCTGCCTTGAAGGCATTCAACGTCCCGGCCTCCACTGCACTCTGAATACCTTCTAAACCTCCTGCTTTTCACCTTAAAATGATGTCCCCTTGTTATCAACCCTTTGACTAAGAGGAGCAGCTAATCTCTCTTCACCCACTCCAAGCCCCTCATAATCTTACCTACCTCTACCAGATACCGTCTGTAAATGTGAAACCAAACTGCACACAGTACTCCAAGCTGTGACCTAACCCAAGCCAATTAGTTAATAAAACAATTTCTCAATTTTAGTCATGATTACATAGTTTGATCCAGGTGTTTGGAAGATGAAGCTTCTCTGACCACCTCACCCAAATTGCTTCATATCAGGAACACTCTTCCTCTCCCTGCTCTTAGAGCTTAGCTCCAGTTGTGTGAAATAAATCATCCAATTGAGTTGAGATATGATACTGAAGCTTGTTGTTGCCAAGAGACTGATTTCAAACTGTAAATCTCTGTTACAGAAGGTTAACCGGTCAGAGAAACATCAGAATCTCATGTACGTTACGGAGTGTAGGATCCTAGGCTGTGTGTGCTGGTTTATCTAACCAAGGGGTTGAGTCACTCTCTCTTTGTGAATTTAGGTCCTGTCAATTTACACCAGCAGCCCTCGAGCTTTCTGCTTCAGCTTAATGTCAGGCCAATTCTCTAAGCCCTGAGAATGAGGGAACTCCTCACCCAACAGCAGACGAGCTGGTGACTGACATCAGCAGGGGTACACTGGTACATGTGGAAGAGGGTTCTCTCAGCTCCTTGTGAAACAACGGACAATCGCTGTCCACGGCTGAGCATGAGACAGGTGCCCTGGAGAAAAGAGAACATAATCTCCCAGTGATTTTTGGGAACACAGGGCCTAGTAAGAGCACAGAATTAAAAGGAAATTAGGATTTGTAAGAAATGTGTGTTAGGTGTATTAATGGGTTTAAAAACTGAAAAATCCCCAAGGCCTGACAATCTATATTCCAGAGCCTAAAGAAAATGGGCCTGGAAATGTTGGATGCATGGTGCTTAAAAATCTATGGATTGGTGAGTGGTAAATGTAAGCCCTCTGCTGAGGAATGCCAGAGGGGAGAACGTAAGCAGAATTACAGACCAGGTAGCCGAAAAATCAGAAACAAAATCAGAAATAGCTAGAAAAGCTCAGCAGGTCAGGCAGCATCTGTGGAGAAAAAGCGGAATTAACATTTTGTGTCCAGTGACCCTTCTTCAGGACAGTCTAAGATCAGGGACTGTCTAGCTCATTTGGCTGGACGGCTGGTTTGCAACACAGAAAAATGCCAACAGTGTGGGTTCAATTCCTGCACCTGCTAAAGTTACCGTGAGGGAGTCTCCTCATCAACCTCTCCCAAGGTGTTGTGACCCTCTGCTTAAACCACCACCAGGTGCCTCTCTCTGCTGAGAGAGCAGTCCTAGGGACTGGCAGGACCATGGTGACTTTGTCTAAAATCAGTGGGGAAATGCTAGGATTTATTACAAAAGATGTGGGATCAGAACTTTTAGCAGATATACTGGGAATACCTTGGGAAGCGTCAATGTGCAGAGAGATCTATATGTCCTTGTATACCAGTCAATCAAAGTAGACAGGCAGGTGCAGCAAACAAGGAAAATGGTATATTGGCCTTTATTACAAGAAAACCTGAGTTTCATAGTAGGGATGTCTTATTGCAGTTATCCAGGGCCTTGGTGAGACTATTAAATGAAACATTATGTGCAGTTTTGGTCTCCCTCCCTCAGAGAGGATAAACTCCCCACTCGAGGGAGTGTGGTGGAAGGTCACTCAGAGAACACTGGGGGTGGAAGGACTGTCCGGGGAGAGATTGGCTCGACTGGGCCTGTATTCACTGGAGTTTAGGAGGATGAGAGAGGATCAGATTGAAATGTATCAAATTCTAACAGGACTGGACTGACTGGGTGCAGGGAGGATGTTTCTCCCTGGGGATGGGAATGTAGAGCAAAGGGGTCACAGTCTCAGAACGCAGCGTGGACCATCGAGGACTAGAATAAGGAAAGATTTCTTCACTCAGTGAGCCTGGAGAAAGCATTTAAAAACAGTAAGTAGTGACAATACAGGAACAAAAAGTAAAACCATAAAATTATTGGCTCTTCACTTGGATGCATGTTATATTTGGTTCATTGATAAAGTAATGACACAAATAACGAGTTTGATCTTGTAGCTATGACAGAGACACACAATTACAAGGTAATCAAAACTGGGAAATGAATATTCAGGGATATATGATTTTTCAGAAGAACAGGCAGGAAGATAAGAGTTGTAGGTGGCTTTGTTGGTACAGGGTAATTAGCAAAAAATGATCCTGAACCAGAAGATACAGAATCCATCTGGGTGGAGGGAAGCTGTAAAAAGGGCAGGCAAACACTGCCCTGAGCAGTCTATAAAGCTCCTAACGGTAACTATTTGGTTGGACAGAAACTAAAAACTAAATCAGGAGATAAGGAGGCAGTATATTAATCATGTAGAACGAACAGTCAGATCGGCAGAGGAACGCACAACAAAGAATTCATAGAATGCATTCAGGACAGTTTCCTAGAACAATATGTTGTGGACTAATCAGGGATCAAGGATATTGTATTTGGAGATGTGTAATGAGGCAGGTTTAATAAATGATCTCAGAGAAAAACTTCCCTTGATGGACATAGCTTATGGCTTAAGAATATAGTTCATGACTCACAGTAAAGAATATTCCAGTGAGATAGAAAGATCCCATGGGGATAAACCAGCCTTGGGAGTGCTGGGAAGACAATGACAGTCTCAACCCAAAAGATAAACAAAATGTGGCAAGCATTTGTGGTAAATCAGAGGATTGGGAAAGTTATAAAAGCTAAAGAAACAAAACAATAAAAAAGGCAGAAAATGAATTCTGAGGGAATCCAACAAGTAACAAAACCAAGTACTAACAGCTTCTTTAGTCAGAGTCCTACAGCATAGTAGCACTTTGGCTCACTTAGTCTGCACTGACCTCTGTATATACGTGTAAAGAGAGAGAGAAGCCAAAGTGAGAAAGGGGCTGGGAAGCAATAACAGTGAACTAAGAAATGGCAGGGGAATTGAATAAATAAATACAATAACTATCACTAGAGAAAAGTTCTACTGCAACTCATGGAACTAAAGACCAATAGATCTCCTGGGCCTGACGGGATGCATCCTTAGGATATTAAAGGAAGTAGCTACAGAGATAATGGATGAACTGATGGCAATCTTCCAGGATTCCTTAGATTCTGAAAAAGAACCAGATGATTGGAGAACTGGGACAGTATCTGAAGAGTCGCAAATGGTGCTGAACATTGTGCAATCATCGGCGAACATCCCCACTTCTGACCTAATGATGGAGAGAGGATCATTGGTGAAGCAGCTGAAGATTATTGGGTTTAGGACACTACCCTGTAGACATCTCCTGGACCTGAGATGACTGACCTCCAAGAACCACAACCATCGTCCTATGTGCCAGGCATGACTCCAACTAACAGAGAGCATGCCCTAATTCCCTAGACATGTTCAATAAAATGATGGAGACAGCAACGTGAGTTTGCATCATGAAGTGGCCACCAGCTCACAACCTGCTGGTAATCCTCACCCCATGATGGCGATACCTGGCAATGAGACTTAAGATGGCAGATATGGACACTGTCAGCTGGGAGACAGTCACTGGTGAACTGGGATATCCAGGGGAGGGGAAGGGAGGGGGGTTTGGTGGGCGGGGTGGGCGGAGGGGTGTGTACAAAAGCTGTGCAGATCAAGAACAGAGCCGAGAGGATACAGAGGCCTGCGCACCTCCTTAGCAGCTGCCTCTGTACCTGTGTACAATTCCTCACTGACATGGGGCTGATGTTTAATACAGAGTGCATCACTATGGCTCAAACCATCAATGATGCATGGAAGGTGTCAGAGAGCAAACCCCTCCAATCCCAAGGAGCATCTGAGTGAAGCTTCACTTTACTGCATCCAAAACAAGTTCATCCTTAAACGGGAAAGGGCACTGCACACAGTATTCCAAATCAACTCTCACCAAAGCACTGTACAACTGGAGTAACATTTCCTTACTCAACTACACCTGCCCTCACCCACCCTCCTGTAAAAATGCTACCTCATACTCACAATTCCTCTGCCTCCACATCTGCTCTCAGGATGAGGCATTCTACTCCAGGATATCCCAGATATCCTCCTATTTTAGGGACAGTAGTTTCCCCTCCTCTGTTATTAAGGATACCCTCAGTCATGTCTTCCCCATTTCCTGCACTACTGCCCTCAAACCCCTCCTCCCAACAATAAGGATACAGCCCATTGGTCCTCACATACCACCCCACCATCCTCCAAATCCAACACATCATCCTCCGACATTTCTGTTATCTATGATCAGACCGTACCACCAAAAAGATATTTCCCTCCCCATCGCTGTCTGCTTTCCACAGAGACTGTTCACTCTGAGTCCCTCATCAGCTCTACACTGTCCACCACCCCACCCCACCACACCCAGTACCTTTCCCTGCAACCGCAGGAGGTGCGACACCCGCCCCTACACCTCCCACCCCCCACGCCGCGTCACCACCGTGCAAGGGGCTATACAATCCTTCCAAATCTGGCAGAGAATCATCTGCACCTCACCGAACCCTCGTCTATTATATTTGTTGTTCCCGATGTGGTCCCCTCTATATCGGGGAGACCAATCGCAGACTCAGGGAGCAGTTCATGGAGCATCTGAGCTCTGCACACACCAACCAACCTGACCTTCCAGTTAACTGCCCCTCCCATTCCCCTGGTGACATGTCCACCCTTGGCCTCCTCCACTGTCAGAGTGAGGCCAAATGTAAACTGGAGGAACACACCTCATATTTCACTGTGGGAGCTTACAGCCCAATGGCCTGAATACTGACTTCACCAGCTTCAAAGTCTCTCCATCCCAACCTGTCTATCTTCCAACTCACCTATCTGCGCCACCCTTCCCACTGACCAACCACAATAACCCCCTACCTGCATCCACCTATCTCTACCCCACCAACCCACTCCCTACCCCTATCCCTAGCACCCCCCATATTTATTTCTGGGCTCCCCTGCCCCTTCCCTGTCCTGACAAAGTGTTACAGCCTGAAACGTTGACTTTCCTGCTCCTCGGATACTGCCTGACTTGCTGTGCTTTTCCTGCTCCACATTTATTGTCTCTAACTTCCAGGATCTGCAGTCCTTACTGTGTCTAAGATTTCCTTATTCCCGTCCTCCAGCCCTTTGTAACAATTGCCAATGTGTCATTTCTGTCCCAGATTGCTTGCTGTACTTGTATGTTCGCTCTTTGTACCAGCACAGCCAGCTCTCTGTGATCATCACATGTTAAAGGTTCACCTCTTTTAAAAGATATTTGAAGAGAATAGCAAAGCAAAATAAGTGGATGGTTTATCAGAAGTCCAGACAAGAATCCATTCACTGGATTGTGAATTCACTACTCACTCTATCCCCTTGTATCCTCTGCACAGTGTGCACTCCTACTGAATGCTATGTTGTAGACCTATTACTCTTTGCCTTGTTGTTGAATCTGTACGTAACTTAGGTCCAAGCACTGATCCAACTGCAAAATGTCCCATTTATCCTCACCCTCGTTTTCTTGTCTATTAATTAATTCTTGACCCTTGCTAATAAATTATCCGCTGACTGCCTCCTGGAATAATGAGTGCAGGAAGCTCTCCCTGTTCCTAACATCCTGCAATATCTACCATTCAGCGACAAGCTCAGCAACACCGAGACAGGATCGATCACAGGAATGGTCACCTGGCACTAAGATGCATGCAGCAACATCACTTGTTTCAGTAGGGGCACATCACCAGCCCTTCCACGTCTGTCTCATCTTATTTAATTCATCCATTCGTTATTAACTTACACCAAAAAATCCTTCTAGTTTGGATACTAAAGAAACACATTGGCCAACTCCTGAGAAAAGGCAGAAGAAACAGTATCCCTTTCCCCACCCTCATCAACTGTTCCTCAGCACAGTCAGACTGTATGGCCTGCACTCTGTTCTGCAACACTGTCTGGTAACAAAGCCTGTTTACTTTTATAGAGAGCTGAGGATTCACCCAACTCCGCTTCCTGCTGCAGGAATTAACACATTCAAACAAGGATTTTCATTTGATTGGAAGTGGCAGTTTCTGTTCAAATAGTTAATAAATCCCATTAAGGTTCTACCACAAAAGTCTAACTGTTGATCTGAATTGCAGCTGGATGAAAAGTTACTGAAAGGTTTCCAACCTGCAGAAAATTTCCACCATAGCCTTCAATGCTCTTCATACTCAGTGCTCATTCTGTGAATCATTGCCCCCAGTCTGACTCCCAGCCGAAAGTAACTTGCACAGAACCAGGGCTAGATGGGGTCTATGGAAACACAGGGCACAGAGGCTGCAGCCTCACTGCAGTAACTAAAGATTGAAGTTAAAAACACAATCTTTTCCAAACAAGATTTCTTTTTTGAAACAAATGCATGAGTTTATTTTCCGAACCAAACACCATGTTAATTTACAGATATTTACGTAATTAGTTTTATTACAG
Source organism: Stegostoma tigrinum (assembly GCF_030684315.1). Taxonomy (NCBI): domain Eukaryota; kingdom Metazoa; phylum Chordata; class Chondrichthyes; order Orectolobiformes; family Stegostomatidae; genus Stegostoma; species Stegostoma tigrinum. The sequence goes on along the minus strand of NC_081368.1, from coordinate 925,935 downwards.
TCAAAGAAAATATAAATGTCATAAATACAGAATGACAAACCCCTCATTTACAAACCCATTATTAATCTTATTTGTAGATCAGGAAACTCAAATGATTGCACTCAGTTACATTTCACAGCCTCAGAAATACATTTCCAGCTGTACATATTTTCAAACTCCTGTCTAAGCCCGATCTCCCTTGGGAAAGTATACAGTGTGGCACGCTCTCTGGCCCCCACCCCATACCACTCAAAGAGAAATCTGAAGTTATTCAGGCTCCCGGCACCAAAAAGTGTAAAGGAGACTGTGGAAAGACACATCTAAGAGCTAAAAGGAACGTATTTCTGTTCTATACACAGGTGAACTCTTCAAGTATGTTCTGCAAATGCCTCACTCTGAGAATCCAACCCTGACTGGTGTCAGTCTCAGAAGGTATTTAATTCCTTAGCGCCAGCCACTACTGGGACCTGGGGCAGAAAACTCAAAGCTACCTCTGTTCTTATTTCACTCCTAACTTTCAGAAAGCTCCTCACTCACTGAATGATGAATCTGCCTCGCACATTTTTAAGAAAGCGTTTGTGAGAGTGGGTGTCACTAGCAGATGGGCATTTCTTGTCCATCCCTAGTTGCCCCTTGAGAAGGTGGGGGTGAGCTGCCTCTTGAACCGCTGCAGTCCATGTGCTGTGGGTTGACCCACATTACCATTAGGGAGGGAATGCCAGGATTTTGACCCAGTGACAGTGATGGAACGGCGATATATTTCCAAGTCAGGATGCTGAGTGGCTTGGAGGGGAACTTGCAGGGGGTGGGGTTCCCATGTATCTGCTGCTCTTGTCCTTCTCAACGGAAGTGGTTGTGGGTTTGGAAGGTGCTGTCTGAGGATCCTTGCCGAATTTCTGCAGTGAAGCTTGTAGATAGTACACACTGCTGCTATTGTTTCCTGCTCAATACCTCTTGTTATAATAACTTGATTTAAAGGTGGATTATAACCAATAAAAATAGCAACATAACATTCCAGGGTTTAGGATATTCAAGCAGGACAGGAAAATGTGCAAAAGTGGAGCTTGTGTGGGTTATTAGTGAGGGAGTCAGTTACTGTAAGGAGGGATGGTACATTGGGAGGGTTGTCAAATGAGGCTTTAAGAGTAGAACTTTGGAATAAAAAAGAGGCAGTCACACTGTGCCCAAGCAATGATCAAGTAATTGAGGGACAGATATGTAATCAGTTCACTAAGGTATGTAAAAATTAAAATGAGGCAATTGCATTAGGGGATTCAGTAACCTCAACATTAATTGGGATAATCATTGTATAAACGGGGTTAGATTCCTTAAAATATATTCTGGAGAGCTTTTTATATCAACATGTAGATGGTCTTACAAGGGTCAATTCAGTGCTGGGGAGGAGATGGCCTAATGGTATTATCATTGGACTGTTAACCCTGGGACCCAGGTAATGTTCTGGAGACCTGGGTTAGAATCTCACCATGGCAGATGGTGGAATTTGAGTTCAATAAATATTAGAAATTAAGAATCTAATGATGACCATGAGTCCATTGTTGATTGTTGGAAAAACCCCATCTGGCTCACTAATGTCCTTTAGGGGAGGAAACTGCCATCCTTACCAAGTCTGGCCAACATGTAACTCCAGACCCACAGCAATGTGGTTGTCTCTTAACTGCCCTCTGGGCAATTAGGGATGGGCAATAAATGCTGCCTAGCCAGCAATAACCTCATCTTGTGAATGAATAAAGAAAAATAAACTCATGGGAATGAAGCCAAACAGATGTTCGAGGTGACAGTGGGGAGTAACTTAGTGATAGCAATACAAGGAAAAAAATGCAGATTTTATTAAATGGTGGCAGGATCTGGGAACAGCTCATGAAGCAAGAATCTACAGAATGGTGGAAGGCTATCAGACAGTGCTACACAGAGTACAAGCCCAACATGTTCCCTTCAGGATCAAATTTAGGAGCAATAAACCCACAGAGCCCTGGAAGCCTAGGCATATTCAGGGCTGGGTAAAAAGGAAAAGAGGTCTAACTGGCACAGGGGAGCAAATCAACAGAATTCTGCGCATAAAACCAGAGGACACTGGGAGAGTATTAAATGAGTTCTTCAAATCTCTCCTTACTTAGAAAGAGGACACAAGGACAGAATTTGAGAAGACAGATTGTCAAGTTTTTAAGCTGACTGATATAAACATAGAACATAGATTCCCTATTGTTTGGACACAGGCCATTCAGCCCATTCAGTCCACATTGACCCTCTGAAGACCATTCCACCCAGGCCCATTCCCCTACCCTAACCCTGTAACCCTACATTTCCCATGGCTAATCCACCATTACTGCATTTTCCTGGACACTTGGGCCAATGTAGCATGGCCAATCCACCTAGCCTGCACATCTTTGGACAGTGGGAGGAAACCAGAGCACCCGGAGGAAACCCACACAGACACGGGGCGAATGTGCAAACTCCACACAGACAGTCAGCTGGAGAGTGGGATCGAACCTGGGTCCCTGGTGCTGTGAAGCGGCAGTGCTAACCACTGAGCCACCGTGGATTGAAGATTGGCTAAAGGACAACATACTGACAGAATGAATGAAGGACTTGTTTGGGAGGTTTTGATGAATGGATTACTCCAAGGATCTGTACTGGGGTCTCAGCTAATTACAGCCAGATCATAATATAAACGACTCAGAGCTGTACACTTGGGGTTAGCGATGATGGTATAATGGAGTCATGGGACAAGTGATCCAGAGTTAGGTTACTTCTCTTCTGCTATAGGTTCAAATCCCACCACAGCAGATGACAGAATTTAAATTCAATCAATCTGGAATTGAAAACTTATCTCGGTGATGATGACCAACAAGTAATCATTGATTACTGTAAAAATCCATTGGCCTCACTAATGCCCTTTAGCGATGGAAGTTTCCTGCCCTCACCTGGCTTGGTCTACATGTTACTCCAGAACCACAGCAGTATCATAGAAACATAGATGATTAGTGCAGGAGCAGACCCTTCGGCCACTTCAGCCCGCACCACCATTTAATATGATCATGGCTGATCGTGCAATCTCAGTATCCCATTTCCACCTCCCCCCATGCCCCTTGATTCCATTAGTCGCAAGGGCTACGTCCAGCTCCCTCTTGAATATATCTAATGAACTGGCCTCGACAGCTTCCTGTGGGAGAGAATTCCACAGGTTCACAGCTCTCTGAGTGAAGAAATTCTTCCACATCTGAGCCCTGAATGGCTTCCCCCTTAAGTCTTAGGCTGTGATACCTTGTTCTGTTCTTCACCAACATTGGAAATATTCTTCCTACATCTAGCCTGCCTTGCCCCACCATATGTTTTATATGTTTCTAGGAGATTCCCACTCATTCTTCCAAATTCCAGTGAATACAAACCCAGACAATCCGGTCTCACCTTTTCTAATGAAGGGCCTAGGCCTGAAACGTCAGCTTTTGTGCTCCTGAGATGCTGCTTGGCCTGCTGTGTTCATCCAGCATGCCATTAGCCTTCCTAGCTGCCTGCTGCACCTACATGCCAAGCTTCAATGACTGTTTCACCATGACACACAGGTCTCAGTGCAGCTCACTCAAAGATAGTAAGAACTGCTGATGCTGGAGTCAGAGATAACACAGTGAGAAGCTGGAGGAACACAGCGGGCCTGGCTTAGAATTCATAGAATCCCTATATTTAAGAGACAGGCCCTTTGATCCAACAAGTCCACATCAACGCTCAGAGCATCCAATCCAGACCTATCCCCCCATAACCCACCTAATCTACACCTCCCTGAACACTACAGGCAATTTCCCACGGCCAATCCACCTAACCCGCACATCTTTGGACTGTGGGAGGAAACCCACACAGACATGGTGAGAATGTGCAAACTCCACACAGACAGTGGCCCAAGGGTGGAAGAGGAGCAAATACAGCCTAGGAATTGGGCGTAGGGGATTGCATTCTTGCAGGAAGGTGGGTGAGAGGAGGTGGAGCCCAGGCAGCTATAGGAGCCAGTGAGCTTGAAATAGATATCTGCTCCTAAGTTGGGGCTTTTCACTCCTGAACATTCCAGATGAGCTTTTATATCAAGGCCCGCATCATCGCCCCTTCAGTGGTTGAAAATGCTCTCAACCACGACAAAAACAAAGACAGAATCCCCCTTATCCCTACATATCACCACCCCCATAAACTCTGGATTCAGAGCATCATTGTCCACCACCTGAGATCTGACCTCACAACCAAAGATATATTTCCATAAGACATAGGAGCAGAAATTAAACCATTCAGCCCACCGAGTCTGCTCCATCATTCAATCATGGCTAATAAGTTCCTCAACCCAATTCTCCTGCTTTCTTGATAATCAAGAACCTATCTATCTCAGTCTTAAATGTGCTCAATGACCTGGCCTCCACAGCCTTCTGTGGCAGTGAGTTCCATAGATTCACCACTCTCTGGCTGAAGAAGTTTCTCCTTATCTCTGTCTTCCCTTTACTCTAAGGCTGTGCCCTCGGGTCCTACTCTCTCCTATCAATGGAAGCATCTTCCCAACATGTACTTTGTCCAGACCATTCAGTATTCTGAAAGTTTCAATTAGATCTCCCCTCATTCTTCTAAACTCCAATGAGTACAGTCCCAGAGTCCTCAAACATTCTTCATATGTTAAACTTTCCATTCCTGGGACCGTTCTCGTGAACCTCTCCTGAACTCGCTCTGGGACCAGTATATCCTTCCTGAGATAATGGGCCCAAAACTGCACACACTACTCCAAATGTGGCCTGACCAGAGCCTTATAAAGCCTCAGTAGTACATCCCTGATTTTACATTGAAGTCCTCTCAAAATAAGTACCAATATTGCATTTTCCTTCCTGACTACTGACTCAACCTACAAGCTTACCTTGAGAGAATCCTGGACTAGAATTCCCAAATCTCTTTGCACTTCAGACTTCTGAATTTTCTCCCCATTTAGAAAATAGCCCATGCTTTTATTCTTCGTACCAAAGTACATGACCTCACACTTTCCCACGTTGTACTCCATCTGCCATTTCTTCGCCTACTCTCCCAACCCATCCAAATCCTTCTGCAGCCTCCCCACCTCAACACTACCTGTCCCGCCACCTATTTTTGCATTGTATGCAAACTCAGCCAGAATGCCCACAGCTCCTTCATCTGATCATTAATGTACAAAGTGAAAAGTTGTGGTCCCAACACTGACCCTTGCGCAACACCACTCATGCCATCCTGGCTGCCATCCTGAGAAAGACCCATTTATTCCCACTCTCTGCTTTCTGTCAGACAACCAATCGTCTTGCCATGCTAGCACCTTGCCTGTAACACCTTGTGCCCGTATCTTACTCAGCAGCCTCCTGTGTGGCACTTTATCAAAGGCTTTTTTGAAATGCAGGTAGATAAAACCCATTGGCTCTCCTTGGTCCACCCTGCTCATTACTTCCTCAAAGAATTCTAGCAGATTTGTCAGGCATGACCTCCCCTTGATGAAGCCATGCTGACCTTGCCCTATTTTACTCTACACTTCCAAATATTCAGAAATCTCATCCTTTGCAATGGACTCCAATATCTTTCCCACAACTGAGGTTATGCTAATCGGCCTGTAATTTTCAGTCTTTTGCCTTACTCCTTTTTAAACGGGGTGTCACATTAGTGATTTTTTTCCAGTCCGCTGGGATCCTCCCTGACTCTAACGATTCCTGAAAGATCACCACTAACGCTTCCACTGTCTCTTCAGCTATCTCCTTTTGAACTCTGGCAAGTAGTCCATCCGGTCCAGGTGATTTGTCCACCTTCAGGCCAATCAGTTTTACTGACACCTTTTCCTTGGTGATGGCCACCATACTCAGCTCTGTCCCCTGACTCTTGAATTTTTGGGAGATGAGCCGTGTCTTCCACTGTGAAGACAGATGCAAAGTGATTATTCAGTTCCTCAGCAATTTCCTTGTTCTTCACTACTATCTCTCCAGCGTCATTTTCCAGTGGTCCAGTGTTCACTTTTGCCCTTTATATATCTAAAGAAACTCTTACAGCCTTCATTTATATTACTGGCTAGCTTACTCTCATATTGAATCTTCTCCCTCCTTATTTCTCTTTGTTGCCCTCCCCACCCTTATCTGCCTTCCATAGGGACTGCTCCCTCCGTGACTCCCCTACCCGTTCCACTCTCCCCACTAGCCCCACCACTCCCTGCACCTTTTCCTGCAACCGCAGGAAGTGCTACACCTGCAACTACACCTCCTCGCTTTACCTCCATCCAAGGCACCAAACAAACCTTCCACACCAGACAGATGTTCACCTGCACATCTGCTAATATGGTCTACTGCATCTGCTGTTCCCGACGTGGCATCCTCTACATTGGGGAAATCAAGCAAGGACTTGGAGACAGTATTGTAGAGCACTTCAACCCCTCTCTGACTCCCTGGATGACATGTCCATCCTGGGTCTCCTCCCGTGTCACAATGTCACCCAAAAACTGGAGGAACATCACCTCATATTCCACGTTGGAATCCTACAGCCCAATGGTCTCAATGTAGACATTACCAGTTTCAAAATCTCCCCAACCCCCCCCCCCCCTCATCCCTTGACTAACTCTCCTTCTCATCCCTGCCTCCTTGGCCTGTCCATTTTCTCTCCCACCTATCCACTCCTCCCACCTCACTGACCAATCCCTACCTGCACTCACCTATCACCTTCCCACCTACCTTTCCCAGCCCCACCCCCCGGCTCTATTTATTTCTGAGCTCCCTTCCCCCTCCCTATTTCTGAACAAGGGTCCCGAACTGAAACGCCAGCTTTCCTGCTCCTCTGATGCTGCCCATCCTGCTGTGTTCCTCCAGCTCCACACTGTGTTATCTCATTGCACCTCTCCTTTTCTTAAACCATTCAGATAATAATCTGCCTTCCTGTCCTACATAGAATCTACCCAGAATACAGCCACCTTCCTGCAAAAATTCCATCCCCTATTTCCAATTCCTTCGCCTCTGCTGCATCTCCTCCCTGGATGAGCCATTCCACTCCTGCACATCCCAGGTGTCCTCATTTTTCAAGGACCGCATGTCCCCCCGGCAGTGGTCGAGAACACCCTTGCCCATGTCTCCCGCATTTCCTGCACCTCATCCCTCACACCCTGTCGCTGCAATACCTACTAAAAGAGGATTCCCCTCGTTCTCACGTACCACCCCACCAACCTCCGGATACAACGTATCATCCTCCGACACTTCTGCCATCTGCAATCCAACCCCACCACCAAAGACATTTTTCCCACCCCACCCTTATCTGCTTTCCAAAGGGATCACTCTCTCCGGGACTCCCTTATCCACTCCACACACCCCTCCAACACCACCACACCCGGCACTTTTCCCTACGACTGCAGGAAGTGCAACACCAGACCCCACAACTCCTCCCTCACCCCCATCCCAAACCCCAAGAGGACATTCCACGTCAAGCAGATGTTCACCTGTACATCCGCCCATGTGGTATACTGCATCCGCTGTACACGGTGTGGCCTCCTCTACACTAGGGAAACCAAGCAGAGGCTTGGGGACTGCTTTGCAGAACGCCTCCTCTCGGTTCGCAATAAACAACTGCACGTCCCAATCGCGAACCATTTTAACTCCTCCTCCCATTCCTCAGACGACATGTCCATCCTGGGCCTCCTGCAGTGCCATAATGATGCCACCCGTAGGTTTCAGGAACAGTAACTCATATTCCGCTTGGGAGCCTTGCAGCCCAATGGTATCAATGTGGATTTCACAAGCTTCAAAATCTCCCCTCCCCCATTGCATCCCAAAACTAGCCCAGTTCGTCCCCTCCCCTCATTGCATCACACAACCAGCCCAACTCATCTCCTCCCCCACTGCATCCTGAAACCAACCCAGCTCGTCCCACCTCCCTAAACTGTTCTTCCTCTCACCTATCCCCTCCTCCCACCTCAAGACATACCCCCATTTCCTACCTCCTAACCTCATCCCGCCCCCTTAACCTGTCCATCCTTCCTGGACTGACCTCTCCCCTCCCTACCTCCCCATCTACACTCACCTTTACTGGCTCCATCCCTTTAACATGTTTGTCTCCTCTCCACCTATCTTCGCCTCTATCCATCTTCTATCCACCTCCCCCTCTCTCCCTATTTATTTCAGAACCCCTTCCGTTCCCCCATTTCTGAAAAAGGGCCTAGGCCTGAAACATCAGCTTTCCTGCTCCTCTGATGCTGCTTGGCCGGCTGTGTTCATCCAGCTCTACACCTGGTTATCTCAAGTATATGGGACACTTGTCTTTATCAGACAACCAATAGAGTATTAGAACAGGGGGATGATATGTATATTATACAAGACTCTGGTCAGGTCACAGCCAGAGTACTGTGTGCAGTTCTAGTCCCCACACGATAGGAAGGATGTGATCACACAGGCGGGGGTGCAGAGGAGATTCACCAACTTGATACACAGGGATGGAGCAGGTTAGCTAATGAAGAGTGGCTAGACAAGCTCGGGTTATTTTCCTTGCAGCAGAGAAGGTTGAGGGGGGGACCTGTTGGATGTGTATAAGAGTATGTGGGGGATGGACAGGGTGGATAGGAAGAAGCTGCTCTCCTCAGTTGCAGGGTCAATAACGAGGGAGTATAGTTTTAAAGTGAAAGGACAGAGGTTTAGGGAGGATTTGAGGAAATTTGAGGGTAGTAGGAATCTGGAATGCACTGGCTGGTAGGGTAGATGAGGCGGGAAACCTCACAACTTCTAAAAAAAATTTGGATGAACACTCAAAGTGTCATAACATTCAGGGCTATGGGCCAAGTGCTAGAAAGTGGGACTGGGCCAGGCAGAAATGTATTTTGCACACATAGACTTGATGGGCCAAAAGGCCTTTTCTGGACTGTGTGATTCCGACAGAATGCATCAGTGAGACAGTTAAAAATAGGAACAAGAGACATCCGTTTGCCTTGTCCCCCATTCAATAGGATCATGGCTGATCCAACATTCCATGTTCCTGCCTTTCCCCAAGTGATCAATAATCTATCTCAACCTTAACGCACTCTGCGGCAATGAATTCCAAAGACTGTCGACCCTCAAAGAAGTAATTCCTTCCTGACTCAGTCCCAAAACGGTACTCCTTTATTCTTATCCTACATTCTCCCAAGGGGGGTAATCCTCTCAGAATTTACATTGTCAAGCCCCTTAAGTATCCTTTATGTTTCAATGAGCTCCAGCGAGTAGAGTCTCAACCTGTTTACTACTTACTCGTAAGACAATTCCTTCAATATCAGGAAGTGAACTTTCTCTGAACTGTCTCCAATGAAGTGTGAGCTTTCCTTAAATGACGGGACCAAAACTGCTCACAGCATCTCAGATGCGGTCTTACCTTGGGTAGTTGCAGTAAGACTTGCCTCCTTACACTCTAATCCCTATTAAATAAGGGCCCACATTTGATTAACCTTCCTGTGTGGTAGCTCTCTATGTTTCCTGCTCCTCACCAGTCCCGTTGTGTGTAGCTTTCCTCAATTTAAATACTATCATTCTTTTGTGGCTTCACTTGCCAACTCTTTGTTCAATGTAACCTATCAATATCTCTCTGTAAACTGTTTGTATCCTTCTCCCAACCTGCCTTTCCATCTGTTTTAGTGTTGTCTGCAAATATGCCTGAAGGGCATGTTCACCTCCTTTCTCCGAGTCATTAATATAAACTGTAATCAGTTGAGATCCCAGCTGCGATCCCTGTGGAAACTCACTGACGGCATGTCACTAACCCGAAGGAGAACCCCTATCCCCACTCACTGTTTCAAGCCAATTACCCATTTCTCTATCTGTGCCAAAACAGTACCTCCCAACACCGTGGGCTGTTATCTTATGACTTAACCTTCTGTGAAATACCTTGTCGAATGCCGAAGTTCAAATGCAGCACATCTACTGATGCCCCTCCATCCAATCTGGTTGAGATTTCCTTGAGAAACTCTACTAAATTAGTCAGACAGGATTTCCCTTTCATGAAGCCATGCTGACTCTGCTCGTTAAATATAATTTTCTAAATGTTCTACCATTACTTTGTTAATAATTTATTTCAATATTTTTCTAACAATGCACATCAGGCTAATCAGCCTGTACTTAGCTTCTCACCTCCCTCTTTCCTTCAGGCCTGTCACATTTAGCAGTTTTCCAATCCTCCTGTCTATGAACTCTGTAGCTACTTCTCTTATGATTCAGGGGTGCAAGCCATCAGTGTCTGGGAGTCTATCTGCCCTCAGCCCCTTTAGTTTGTTTAATATAACTTCTCTAGTAACAGTGATGTTACTAACTCCTCCTCTTTAACCTTTAGTATGAGTGGGATGTTTGAAGTATCTTGCACCGTAAAAACTGACATAAAATATCTGTTTAGCTCCTTTACCATTTCCTTGTTTCCTATAATTGTCTCCCTGATTTATCTTGTAAGGGGCCTATGCTCACTTTGACCTCTCTCTTCCTTTCGTATGTTACCAAAAAAGCTATTATTGTCAGTTTTTACATTCTTTGCTAGTTTGTCCTATTAATTTAGTTTCTCTCTCTTTTTAGTCCGCTGTTGTTGGATTCTGAATTTATCCCAGCCTTTGGGGCTATCACTGACATTGAGGGTAAGTTTATCCCTGTCTTAGAATCTCGCCCCCCTCACTGGGATGTAGTTTTGCTGAGATTAATGAATTACCTCCTTAAATATCTACCACAGCGTGCTTACTGTCATTCCTGCTAATCCAGTTCATTTTAGCTAATTTTATCCTCATTTCATTGTAATTCCCTTTATTTAAGCTAAACACAGTTGTTTCAGACCCACATTCCTCACTCTAAAAAAATTCTCACTTTAATAGAATGTGAAATTGTTTCATGTTATGATCACTACTGCCTGTGGGATCTTTTACTCTGAGGCCATTTACTAAACCTGCCTCATTACCCACTAACAGATCCACAACAGCCTCTTTCCTGGTTGGTTCTGTGACATATTGCTCCAGGAAACTATTCCTAATGCACTCTATGAATTCGTTGTTGTAGCTATCCTTTACAACTTTACCCAATTGATATGAAGAGTAAAGTCATCACATTAATTGCTCCTTTGTTTTACATACTTCTTTTGTTTATTATGATGTGGAGGTAACAATGTTGCACTGGGGTGGACAAGATCAAAAATCACATTAGAGATAATGGGAACTGCAGATGCTGGAGAATCCAAGATAATAAAATGTGAGGCTGGATGAACACAGCAGGGCCAGCAGCATCTCAGGAGCACAAAAGCTGACGTTTCGGGTCTAGACCCTTCATCAGAGAGGGGGATGGGGAGAGGGTTCTGGAATAAATGGAAAAACCATTTCCACTCCCCCTCCCATTCTCTTGATGACATGTCCATCATGGGCCTCCTGCACTGCCACAATGATGCCACCCGAAGGTTGCAGGAACAGCAACTCATATTCCGCTTGGGAACCCTGCAGCCATATGGTATCAATGTGGACTTCACCAGTTTCAAAATCTCCCCTTCCCCTACTGCATCCCGAAACCAGCCCAGTTCGTCCCCTCCCACCTCTGCACCACACAACCAGCCCAGCTCTTCCCCTCCCCCCACTGCATCCCAAAACCATTCCAGCCTGTCTCTGCCTCCCTAACCGGTTCTTCCTCTCACCCATCCCTTCCTCCCACCCCAAGCCGCGCCTCCATTTCCTACCTACTAACCTCATCCCACCTCCTTGACCTGACCGTCTTCCCTGGACTGACCTATCCCCTCCCTACCTCCCCACCTATACTCTCCTCTCTACCTATCTTCTTTTCTCTCCATCTTCGGTCCGTCTCCCCCTCTCTCCCTATTTATTCCAGAACCCTCTCCCCATCCCCCTCTGATAAAGGGTCGAGGCCCGAAACGTCAGCTTTTGTGCTCCTGAATGCTGCTGGGCCTGCTGTGTTCATCCAGCCTCACATTTTATTATCAAAAATCACATGATACCAGTTTAATAGACCAACAGCCTTATTTGAAGACACAAGCTTTTGGAGTCTCACTCCTTCTCCAGTATGCTCACTCACTGACACCTGAAGGAGTGAGACTCCAAAAGCTTGTGTCTTCAAACAAACCTGTTAATCTATGGTTTGTTGATCTATATGCTGTTTGGTGTCTGCAAACTACACCTACCGGCATCTTCCTTCCCTTGCTGTTCTTTACCTTACCTTACATCACCTAAGTCTAGATCTGAAAAATTTCATATCTTACTACCAGTCCTACCCCACAACCTGCTCCTACCCTCCTGTGTTTTTGCTATTTTTAGTCATTCTGACTATTCTTCATAAAATGGCTCTATTTGGTCCTTTCCCTTCATTATCCTGTCTACCATTTAAGCATTTTGCTGTTCTGCCTTTGATTTCCATTGTATTTCTCTTTCCCTTCGCACCCTGCTTAGATTCCCACTCCCCTAGCCATTCTAATTTAAACCTGCTCCAACCACACTGGTAAATATTTGCCCAAGGACATCAGTCCCAGTCCTGCCCAGGTAGAACCTCTCCAGTTTGTAGTAGTTCCTCCTTTTCCAGAACTGGTCCCAATGTTCCAGGAATCTGAAACTCTACCTCCTTTCACCATCTTTCCAACCATTTATTCAACTGGATACATCCTGTTGTTTCTCCTCTGATTAGTATCTGGCACTTCTGGTAATCCTGAAGTCACTATTTTCGAGATAATGGGAACTGCCGATGCTGCAGAATCCGAGACAACAAAGTGTGGAGCTGGATGAACACAGGAGGTCAAGCAGCATCTCAGGAGCACAAAAGCTGACATTTCAGGCCTAGACCCTTCGTCAGAAAAGGAGGATGGGAAGAGGGTTTCTGAGATAAATAGGGAGAGAGGGAAGGCGGACCAAAGACAGAAAAAGGAGAAGATAGGTGGAGAGGAGAGTATAGGTGGGGAGGTGGGGAGGGGATAGGTCACATACCACCCCACCAACCTCAAGATACAAAGCATCAGCCTCTGACACTTCCGCCATCTACAATCCGACCCCACTACCAAAGACATTTCTCCCTCCCTACCCTTGTCTGCTTTCCGCAGAGACCACTCTCTCCGTGACTCCCTTGTCCGCTCCACACTCCCCTCCAACCCCACCACACCCGGCACCTTCCCCTGCAACCACAGGAAGTGCTACACCTGCCCCCACACCTCCTCCCTCACCCCCATCCCAGGTCCCAAGATGACTTTCCACATCAAGCAGATGTTCGCCTGCACATCTGCCAATGTGGTATACTGCATCCACTATACCCGGTGTGACTTCCTCTACGTTGGGGACCGCTTTGCAGAACATCTACGCTTGGTTCACAATAAACAACTGCACCTTCTGGTCGCGAACCATTTTAACTCCCCCTCCCATTCCTCAGACGACATATCCGTCATGGGCCTCCTGCACCGCCATAATGATGCCACCCGAAGGTTGCAGGAAAAGCATCTCATATTCCGCTTGGGAGCCCTGCAGCCATATGGTATCAATGTGGACTTCACCAGCTTCAAAATCTCCCCTCCCCCCACTGCATCCCTAAACCAGCCCAGTTCATCCCCTCCCCCCAAAGCTCCACACAACCAGCCCAGCTCTTCCCCTCCACCCACTGCATCCCAAAACCAGTCCAGCCTGTCTCTGCCTCCCTAACCTGTTCTTCCTCTCACCCATCCCTCCCTCCCACCCCAAGCCGCACCTCCATTTCCTACCTACCACCTCATCCCACCTCCTTGACCTGTCCGTCTTCCCTGGACTGACCTATCCCCTCCCTACCTCCCCACCTATACTCTCCTCTCCACCTATCTTCTTTTCTCTCCATCTTCGGTCCGCCTCCCTATCTCTCCCTATTTATTCCAGTTCCCTCTCCCCATCCCCCTCTCTGATGAAGGGTCTAGGCCCGAAACGTCAGCTTTTGTGCTCCTGGGACGCTGCTTGGCCTGCTGTGTTCATCCAGCTTCACATTTTATTAATAGCAGCAGTCTGTCAGGCTGAGCTGACCCAGACCTGGAGCTGGGCAGTGGGACAGGAGCAGGAGTGTGAATGAAGTGTTGATTCTGACCATTCAAGTACAATGGGCTCTCCAGAATGACCCTGTTTTAACAGAAGGGGATAGAATGACAGAAGGTTCATAAATATCAAAATAAATCATCATTTTTCTTACTGAGATGTGCCACAAAATTCAACCTAGTTCAAAGTCATCGAGCAGTGAGTGAACAAAGTTCTTGATCTATTGACTTCTTGTTAATATTATGTGTGAAAAGGGAGATTATTTAATAAGGAACTGAATGGACACCCAGTATGTCTTAAATATAACAGATTCATATCAATAAATACAGCTAATCATCTCTGCTTATTAGTAATGTTCAATCCTTCACCAGAACTCAAAGTAGATTAAACAGCAGCCCTTACAAATCTGGAGAATATTTGAAGTGAATGGTGCAATCACAGCAGAACAGATGATATAAACCGAGGAAGAAGTTACACACAGGATCAACAAAGCACTGATCGGCAGCTTACAGCAGCTGAGGCCCTGAGTTCTCAGTCAGCTTTAGGTTCAGGGTAGGTTCAGTATCTTTCACTGGGACGACCAGGTGAGACCCTCGAATCAACCGGCTCATGCCCTCCACAGGCCTGATCTTGTTCCTGAGCATCGTCCAGACTCTGAATCAGGTTGCTGTGATCAGAACTGCTGTTGTGGATGGAGTCAGTTGTTGCCAATGACAAATTGATATCACCATCGTTTAGAATCAGCTCAGAATCATCATCATCCTTCAGCTGCTCCTGGTTCTGAGAAGGAGAAGCAATTAGTTTAAGATGCCTGATATTAATTTTGCTTTTATTCAATAACTGGGGGTGTGTGTGTGTGTGGGGGGGGGGAATGAGTGGGTGAGAGTGCGGGGATGTGTGGGTGTGGGTGCCGGGGTGGGTGAGGGGGTAGGGGTGGGTGTGGGTGAGGGGGTAGGGGTGGGTGTGGGTGAGGGTGTGGGGGTAGGGGTGATGTGGGGGTGGGTGAGGGGGTGCTTGTGGGGGTGGGTGTAGGTGAGGCGGTAGGGGTGGGTGAGGGAGTGGGTGAGGGGGTGGATGTGCGTTGTGGGTGAGGGGGTGGGGGGTAGGGGAGGGTGTGGGAGTTGGGGTGGGCATGGGGGTAGGGGTGGGTGTGGGTGAGGGGCGGTAGGGGTGGGTGTGGGTGAGGGGGTGGGTGGGGTTGGGTGTGGGTGAGGAGGTAGGGGTAGGGGTGGGTGTGGGTGAGGGGGTGGGGGTGGGTGAGGGGGTAGGGGTGGGTATTGGGGTAGGGGTGGGTGTGGGTTGTGGGTGAGGGGGTAGGGGTGGGTGTGGGTGTGGGTGAGGGGGTAGGGGTGGGTGTGGGTGTGGGTGAGGGGGTGGGGTGGGTGTGGGTGTTGGTGAGGGGTGCGTGAGGGGGTGGGGGTGGGTATGGGGTGGGTGAGGGGGTAGGGGTGGGTGTGGGTGAGGGTATGGATGAGGGGGTGGGTGGGGTTGGGTGTGTGTGTGGGGGTGGGTGAGGGGGTAGGGGTGGGGGAGGAGGTGGGTGTGGGGTTGGGTGTGGGTGATGGGGTAGGGGTGGGTGTGGGTGTGTGTGAGGATAGGGGTGAGTGTGGGTGTGGTGGTGGGTGAGGGTGAGGGTGTGGATGGGTGAGGGGGTAGGGGTGGGGTTGGGTGTGGGTGTTTGGGTAGGGGTGGGTGTGGGTGAGGGGTGTGTGAGGGGTGGGGGTGGGTGTGGGGTGGATGAGGGGGTAGGGGTGGGTGTGGGTGAGGGCATGGATGAGGGGTTGGTTGAGGGGGTGGGTGGGGTTGGGTGTGTGTGTGGGGGTGGGTGAGGGTGGAGGTGGGTGTGGGGTTGGGTGTGGGTGATGGGGTAGTGGTGGGTGTGGGTGTGTGTGAGGATAGGGGTGGGTGTGGGTGTGGTGGTGGGTGAGGGTGAGGGTGAGGGTGAGGGTGGGGGTGGGTGAGGGGGTAGGAGTGGGGCTGGGTGTGGGTGATTGGGTAGGGGTGGGTGTGGGTGTGGGGGTGGGTGTGGGTGAGGGGGTGGGTGAGGTGGTGGGTGTGGGGTGGCGGTGTGGGATGGCGGTGTGGGTGTGCGGGTGGGTGTGGGTGTGAGTTGGGTCTGGGTGAGGGTGTGGGGTGGCGGTATGGGGGTGAGTGAGGTGGTGGGTGAGGTGGTGGGTGTGGGTGAGGGGCTGGGTGTGGGTGTGGGAGTGGGGGTGATAGTGGGGTTGGGTGAGGGTGAGGGTGAGGATGTGGGTCAGGGTGTGGGGGTGGCTGTGGGTGTGGGGGTGGGTGTGGGTGAGGGGGTGGGTGAGGGAAAGGGCGTGGGTGTGAGGTGGGCGTGGGTGAGGGGTGGGCTGGGGTGAGGGTGAGGGGGTGGGTGTGGGTGAGGGGGGGTGTGGGTGAGGGTGAGAGGGTGAGAGTGGGTGTGGGGGGGGTTGTGGGTGTGGGGGGGTTGTGGGTGTGGGGGTTGGGTGTGGGGTTGTGTGAGGGGATGAGTGTGGGGGTAGGGGTGGGTGTGGGTGAGGGGGTGGGTGAGGGGGTAGGGGTGGGGGTAGGGGTGTGTGTGGTGGCGGGTTGGGGTGGGTGAGAGTGTAGGGGTGGTGGTGGGTGTGGGTGAGGGGGTGGGTGAGGGAATGGGTATGGGTGAGGGGGTGGGTGAGGTGGTCGGTGTGGGTGTGGGGTGGCGGTGTGGGATGACGGTGTGGGTGTGGGTGTGGTGTGTGGGTGTGGGTGTGGGGGTGGGTTGGGTCTGGGTGAGGGTGTGGGGTGGCGGTGTGGGGGTGGGTGAGGGGTTGGGTGTGGGTCAGGGGGTGGGTGTGGGTGAGGGTGTGGGTTGTGTGTGTGGGTGTGGGTGAGGGTGTGGGTGTGGGTGAGGGTGTGGGTGAGGGCGTGGGTGAGGGCGTGGGTGAAGGGGTGGGCGTGGGTGAGGGGGTATGGGTGGGTGAGGGGTTGGGTGTGCGTGTGGGTGAGGGTGAGGGGGTGGGTGGGGTATGCGGGTGGGTGAGGGGATGGGTGAGGGGGTGTGGGCGAGGGTATGGGTGAGGGTGTGGGCGAGGGGGTGGGTGTGAGGGTGGGGTGTGAGGGTGGGGTGTGAGGGTGGGGTGTGAGGGTGGGGGGTGGGTGTGGGGTGTGAGGGTGGGGTGTGGGTGGGCCAGCATTCACTGTCAATCCCTAGGTATATCCCGCAGTTCTAATGTTCCATGTTCTATATCCTGGAGAAGGTGGTAGTGAGCTGCCTCCTCAAACTGGTACAGTCCATAGGGTTTGTGGAGTCACCCACAAAGACATGACAGAGACAGCTCCAGGTTTTTGTAAACGTACACGCACAGATATCGTGATAAAATAGGAATTTATAAAAATATAAGCGTGCATGCACAGGCAGCTAGCATTTACAGAAAAGCCATAGATGGATGTGAGCTGCTGGCATTGGACAGTGTGTGCTGTTAGCCGCTGGCCAATGAAATAGCTTCGCTGAGTGAGAGCTGGGATTCGTTTGAGTGTCCAACATTTGGACAGTATGAATATCTGGAAGTTGGGAGGAACTAAACCAATGACAGACCTCCCTACAGCTCCTCTCTGATTAAAGTATGGAGCTTCATATAGTGAGCACAGAAAGATACAAACCCTAGCTCCCTCCAGCTTCTAGAAACTTCTGGGAAAAGCAACCAGGCAGATGTGCAGACAATAAGATGTTCTCACCTCATAGGCCAGGGGGCTGGTCAGGAGCCTGGCAACTGGACCACAGCAGCTGGGCAATGTGCTGGTGAGGGGGGGGCCACTGTGTGTTAGTATTGGCTTCAAATAACTGGGTAACTGTGTGAAGGAAAACAGCTTCACAAACTGGCTGTATGTGGAGAAAACAGGAGATGGACAACAACAGGAACTGAGTGACAGAAACCTGAGAGTCCCCCCTACTCAGGAGGGGGGGTGAGGGGGGAGAGATTCCCCCCATTAGACGGGGTAATACAGAGACTTGCCTTTCACAGTGAGATGTTGTCTGGAGCGCAGAAGCTGAGTTGGCTGGGGGGCTTGTCTGTAATTTAATGGGACACCAGCAGCAGGGTTTACTTCCCAAGTTAATTCACAATTTAATGACCAGCTGAAGTCAGTCTGATGGTCCTGCCCTCTAAGCTCGCTCCGCCACCTCCGTCATGATGGCCCTCAGGTT
The DNA here is from genome assembly GCF_030684315.1 of Stegostoma tigrinum. Classification (NCBI taxonomy): domain Eukaryota; kingdom Metazoa; phylum Chordata; class Chondrichthyes; order Orectolobiformes; family Stegostomatidae; genus Stegostoma; species Stegostoma tigrinum. The sequence goes on along the minus strand of NC_081368.1, from coordinate 907,789 downwards.
TAACTCAACACCAGTCATTTCTTGACCCAAAGTGTGGTGGTCCTGTGGAGTTCATTACTTCAGGAAGTAGTTGATGCCAAAACATTGAATACATTCAAGAGGCAACTAGAAATAGCACTTCGGGTGATTGGAATCTAAGGCTTATGGGGAGAGAGCAGGATTAGGCTATTGAGTTGGATGATCAGCCACGATCGTGAAGAATGGCAGAGCAGTCTCACAGGACTGAACGACCTCCTCCTGCTCCTATCTTCTATGTTTCTATGAATCCTTTAGGATCCTGATGACTTTCACTTTCCGTAAGGCACCACTAACAAATTTCAGAGAATGCCTACAGGATAGAGGCCATTCAGCCAGTCATGTCTGTTTTGGCTCTCTGGAGGAACAATTTGTCTTGTATCTCTTCCTTTAGACCTGAATATTTTCATTCTTCAGGTTATTTGTCTGATCCCCTGTTTAAGTATGAATTGAACCTGCCCACACCACACATTCAGGCAGTGCATTCCAGAAACCCAACCACTTGATGCACTCCTGAGATGCTGCTTGGCCTGCTGTGTTCATCCAGCCTCACATTTTATAATCTTGGAATTCTCCAGCATCTGCAGTTCCCATTATCACTTGATGCACAAGACGGATTTTCCTTGTCTCGCCATTGCTTCTTTTAACAATTAGCTTAAATTTGCACCCTCGATCTCTTGATCCTTCCACCAATGGTGCCAGTGTTTCATCTCAGCTCTGCCTAGACCCCTCACGATTTTGAAAATTTCTATCAAATTTCGTCTCAGACTTCTCAGAACAAACCCAAACTCTTCAATCATTTCTTATTGCAGAACCTTCGCATCCCTGAACAATTCCTATATTCACATTCTTCCTGCAGAATAGTGCTGAGAACTGTACATAATACTTCAGCTCAGGTCTAACAAGTATCTAAGGTTCTACAGTAGATCTGTAGTTTGGGATGTGGATGTTGTGGTTGGATGGCTCGCTGAGCTGGTTTGTTGTTCCGCAGAGGTTTCATTACCCTGCTGGTAACATCCTCAGCGCAGCCTCCGATGAAGCGCCGTTGTGTTTTCCTGCCTGGTTTTTAAACTCTGGAGCCCATTCAGATGGATTACCTCACTTCCGGTTTTCCTTCACAATCGAGCCTACATGGGGCAGATGGCTTTCCTCATGGAGAAACAGCTTCCAGGAATTCCCGTGCTTGTCTCTGCTTTGTCTGTCCCAATCAAACTGGTGGTTTTCCTTGTCCATGTGGATGGAGGTGAGTGAGAATTGGTCATGTCTTTTGGTTACCTGTTGATGTTTGTGTACTCTTGTGGTTAATTTCCTTCCTGTCTGTCCAATGTAATGTTTGTCACAGTCTCTGCAGGGAACCTTGTGTATGAGTTGGTCCTGTCCTTAGTGGGTAACGGGTCTTTGGTTCGGGTTAGCAGTTGGCATCGGGTTGATGTGGGGCTCAACACAACTGGGTCCACAGACATGACAGAGAAATTACGTGCTAAAACACTTTATTCCTAGACAGTACCAACCAGGACGAGACAACTGATTTAGAACGAGCCATTGGCATCAGTCCATAGATTGCAAGAGCCAAGAAACTAGCCAAACTAACCCACCAAAACGCCAAGAATAAAGCAGGCACCTGGATAAGAAACATTTCAGATGGGAAACTGACAATCACAGAGCAAACTGCTCCCATTCGCGGACTCAACTTCAACGACAGAGAAGCTTTTGCCCCAGAGTGGGGGACTCAATTACTAGGGGTCATGAGTTCAAAGTGAGAGGAGGAAAGTTTAAGTGAGATATGCATGGAAAGTTCTTTACACAGAGGGTGGTGGGTGCCTGGAACGCGTTGCCAGCGGATGTGGTAGACGCAGACACGTTAGCGTCTTTTAAGATATATTTGGACAGGTACATGGATGGGCAGGGAGCGAATGGACACAGACCGTTAGAAAATAGATGACAGGTTAGACAGAGGATCTTGATCGGCGCAGGCTTGGAGGGCCAAAGGGCCTGTTCCTGTGCTGTAGGTTTCTTTGTTTCTTTATTTCTTATGTCAACAAAACAGAATTTCTAGCCACTCTGAAGACTAACACCATCAATGAAGAAACACAACAAGCTGTAAGACAGACAGTGATCCCAACACTGACCAGAAGGAGCAAACTTAACCCTCTTAACACATCAGAAAGGAAGGCCCTAGAAAGACTGAAAAAGGACAAAAACATCATATTACTACCAGCAGACTAAGGGCACCTGACAGTAATACAAAACAAACGAGGCTACTCCTCCAAGGCAGAGACAGCACTAGTCACTGTGAACACATACCAGCCCCTTTTCCTGGGTTTAAGTCCTCTGTTTCTCAACAGAGGATTCCTCATCAACGTGGGTGATATAACTCTTAGCCAGGTCCAACCCATTTCCTTCACACTAACCTCACCCCTTCTCTTCCCTCCTACAACACTCACATGATCCTCCTGCTCATTTTCTCCCCAACCAGCATCCACATCGAGACGATTATCAGTCGCCATCTCCAGCAAAATGCTGCCACCAAACACGTATTCCACCGCCCCCTCATTCTACTATCAGCCTTCTGCCAGGACCATTTCCCACCCCCCACACTTCACTGCACTTTCTCCTGCAACAACATAAAGAACAAAGCAAAGAACAAAGAAAATTACAGCACAGAAACAGGCCCTTCAGCCCTCGAAGCCTGCACCGATCCAAATCCTCCAGCTAAACCTGTTGCCTATTTTCCAAGGATATGTATCCCTTTGCACCCTGCCCATTCATGTATCTGTCGAGCTACATCTTAAAAGACACTATCATGCCTGCCTCTACCACCTCCGCTGGCAACACGTTCCAGGCACCCACCACCCTCTATGTAAAGAACTTTCCACGCATATCTCCCTTAAACTTTCCTCCCCTCACTTTGAACTCATGGCCCCTAGTAATTGAGTCCCCCACTCAGGAAAAAGCTTCTTGCTATCCACCCTGTCTATACCCCTCATGATTTTGTAGACCTCAATCAGGTCCTCCCTCAATCTCCGTTTTTCTAATGTAAATAATCCTAATCTACTCAACCTCTCTTCATAGCTAGCACCCTCCATACCAGGCAACATCCTGGTGAACCTCCTCTGCACCCTCTCCAAAGCATCCACATCCTTTTGGTAATGTGGTGTCCAGAACTGTACGCAGTATTCCAAATGTGGCCGAACCAAAGTCCTATACAACTGTAACATGACCTGCCAACTCTTGTACTCATTACCCTGTCCAATGAAGGAAAGCATGCCGTATGCCTTCTTGACCACCCTATTGACCTGCGTTGCCACCTTCAGGGGACAATGGACCCGAACACCCAGATCTCTCTGTACATTAATTTTCCCTAGGACTTTTCCATTTACTGTATAGTTCGCTCTTGAATTGGATCTTCCAAAATGTATCACCTCGCATTTGCCTGGATTGAACTCCATCTGCCATTTCTCTGCCCAACTCTCCAGTCTATCTATATTCTGCTGCATTCTCCAACAGTCCCCTTCACTATCTGCTACCCCACCAATCTTAGTGTCATCTGCAAATTGCTAATCATGTTTGTATATCACAAACAACAGTGGTCCCAACACTGATCCCTGTGGAACACCACTGGTCATCGTTCTCCATTTTGAGAAACTCTTTTCCACTATAACTCTCTGTCTCCTGTTGCCCAGCCAGTTCTCTATCCATCTAGCTAGTACAACTTGGCCCTGAAAGAGTAACACCTGCCCGTTTACTCCATTCCCACTATCCATGAGGCCAAACACACCTTCACTCAATCTAGTCTACTGTATTCACTGCTCACAATGTGCTCAACTCTACTGTGGGCAAACAAAACACAATCTGAGTGATTGCTTTGCAGAACACCTTCGTTCTGTCCCCAAACAAAAAAGAATCCTGAGCTTCCAGTTGCCGGCCATTTCAATGCACCACCTTGCTCCCTGGCCAACATCTCTGTCTCTGGCTTGCTGCAGTGTTCCAGCAAAGTCCAATGCAAGCTGGAGGAACAACACCTCATTTTCCACTTGGGAATTTTAGAACATTCTGGCCTCAACACTGAGTTCAATAATTTTAGAACCTGACCATCTTTTCCCATCTCATAGAAAGACAGAAGATAGGAGCAGGAGGAGACCTTTCGGCCCTTCAAGCCAGCTCTGCCATTCATCACAGTCATGGCTGATCATCCAGCTCAATAGCCTAATGCTGCTTTCTCCCCAGAACCTTTGATCCCGATTACCCCACGTGCTATATCTAGCCACCGCTTGAACACATTCAATGTTTTGGCATCAACTGCTTCCTGTGGTAATGAATTCCAAAGGCTCACCACTCTTTGGGTGAAGAAATGTCTCCTCATTGCCGTCCTAAATGGTGTACCCGAGTCCTCAGACTGTAGCCCCTGGTCCTGGACACACCCAACATCAGGAACATCCTCCCTGCATCCAACCTGTCCAGTCCTGTTAGAATTTTGTAATATCTCCGTGAGATTCGCCCCCTTCATTCATCTGAACTCTAGCGAAAACAATCCAAACCTAGTCAGTCAAACTCTCCTCATACATCAGTCCTGCCATCCCCAGAATTTATCCTATTAAACCTTTGCTGGACTCCCTTGAGAGCAAGCACATCCTTCCTCAGAAAAGGAGGCCAAAACAGCACACCATATTCTAAGTGTGGCCTCACCAAGATCCTGTATAACTGCAACAAGACATCCCTGCTCCTGTACTCGAAACCTCTCGCAAAGGCGGCCAACATACCATTTGCCTTCTTTACCGCCTGCTGCACCTGCATGCTTACCCCCACCCCCATACCCTAGGCTCTGTCATGCCATGGGCTGCTTTCAGCACAGCCAACCCATTCTCACCTACTCACGGTCCCCATTAGCAACTTCTTCTTTTCTCCCAGTTTATTGTGATCCATCCATTTGTCTGTCTAACTGTCATTCCCTCACTCTGGCCTATTGTTCATTCCTTTAATCCTATCCCCACTCTGACTTCAACACATATACCACCCCTTCCTGGCGAGTATCAGTTCTGAAGAGGAGACACTGGACTCAAAACATTAACTCTGCTTTCTCTCCACAGATACTACCGGACCTGCTGAGTTTCTCCAGCATAACAAAGTGTGGAGCTGGATGAACACAGCAGGCCAAGCAGCATCTCACGAGCACAAAAGCTGACGTTTCGGGCCTAGACCCTTCATTAGAGTTTCTCCAGCAATTTTGTTCAGCTGGAAGCCTGACACTGCCTCTCGTGTCCATCATCTGACTTGGAGCACCCCCTGCTGGCTCTCCTGACACATGGCAACACTCTGAGATAACAAGGTGTAGAGCTGGATGAACGCAGCAGGCCAAGCAACATCAGAGGAGCAGGAAGGATGACCTTTCGGGCCTAGATCCTTCATTTGCATGACAACACTCTCTCTGGTTCTGCAGAAGTCAAATGAAATGGACAAACGTATGGGTGGATTCTGCTTTATACAAAAACATTTTGTTCACCTGTTCCTCATTCCATCATAATCCAATGTGGACAGAGGGCAGTAGGCTCTGAATTGCAATGTTAGGGTTGGTAGGAGAGTTGGGAGAAGCATTAGTGTCACAAGTTAAGATAAACTCAGGAGATTACTCGCACCCCAAGACTGATGGTTACTGAACGACTGGACTTTCTGTAACGGTCAGATCATTGTGCAAACCATTCAGACTTCTGGAGGTCATTGAAACATAGAAACTTAGGAGCAGGAGGAGGCCATTCAGCCCTTCGAGCCAGCTCCACCATTCATCATGATCACGGCTGATCATCCAACTCAATAGCCCAATCCTGCTTTTTGCCCATAACCTTTGATCCCATTCACCCCCAAGTGCCATACCTAGTCATCTCTTGAATACATTCACTGTTTTGACATCAACTGCTTCCTGTGGTAATGAATTCCACAGGCTCACCACTCTTTGGGTGATAAAACATCTCCTCATCTCTGTCCTAAATGGTTTACCCCGAGTCCTCAGATGTGATCCCTGGTTCTGGGCACACCACCATCGGGAACATCCTCCCTGCATCTACCCTGTCCAGAACACAGGCTGCACTGCACCAGCTCTCAGGAAAGACAGAGGTGAATAGAATTCGTACAGGGTGTGACCCGGGTGCTGACCGGCGGTGTTAAAGGGGCAGTGATTTTGGATGATAATACAAGGTGCCTTCACCCCGTGGCTAGTGAATCTCTGACCGACAGGGAGTGACCAACAGGGCCACAGGCTGACAGGGAGTGACTGACAGGGCCACAGGCCATACAGAGTGACCGACAGGGAGGGACCGACAGGGAATGATCGATAGGAGCGCAGGCCGTACGGAGTGACCGACAGGGAGTGACTGACAGGGCTTCAGGCTGTACGGAATGACCGACAGGGCCACACGCCATACAGAGTGATAGACACGGAGTGGCCGACACAGAGTGACCAACACAGCGACAGGCCGACACAAAGTGACCGACAAGGCCACGGGCCGACACAGAGTGACCGACAAGGTCACAGGCTGACACAGAGTGACCGACACGGCCATAGGCCGACACAGAGTGACCGACACGGCGATAGGCTGACACAGAGTGACCAACAAGGCCACAGGCCCATACAGAGTGACCAACATGGCCACAGGCCGTAGTCTCTCATACAACAGTATTAATTGAGTGAGCTGGTGAGAGGTCCTGCATTAGAAACATAGAGACAGCAGCTCCAGCTGTACTAATAGCCACTGTTTGAGTAAAGGATACTTGTGATCAAATGTGTACCACAGCCGGAACAGCCAGGCACTCTCGGCTTTAGTGTTCCTTCTCTCCGCTTCTGGACCATCCTGAGGAATGGGAAATGGAAAGGGTTTGAATCCTCAGTAATGCATACAGATTCCCAAAACAAAAACCTCCCAATTCCCATATAACAAAGTGTGGAGATGGATGAACACAGCCAACCGAGCAGCATCAGAGGAGCAGAAAGGCTGGTGTTTCGGGTCGGGACCCTTCTTCAGAAACCTGAATTAAAAAGAAGAGTCCAGATCCGAAATGTCCAGCAGGCTGCCTGGCCTGCTGTGTTCATCCAGCTCTACACCTTGTTATCTCAGATTCTCCAGCATCTGCAATTCCTACTGTCTCTGTAACAATTTTAACCTCGCAATTCCCACATCCTCTCAAAACTAGTCAATCAGAGCAACAGTATTTCCTGTACTCTCATTGATCACAGGATTACCTGATCAAGCTTGAGACTACTTGGTGAGTGTAAGGAAATCTTTCTGCTGACACACAGTCAGGTAAAATCAGAAACTGGCTGACTCAGAAACACTCTGACATCTTTACAGCTAAGATTCCCAGGTCAGTGAACAAAGAACAGTGAGTCATATTTATGGAACTATCAAAGATACAATCAGCTCATGGCCTCTCTCTGGGCTATTGATGCTAATTACATTTCTGTTTCACATGAAAAGCAATAGATTTCAGTGAAAAATTAACTGGTCAAGATCAGCTCAATATTAATGAGGAAGTATTATGCATATGCCAGTGTTTCCCCAACGCACTCACCTGCTGTAAATGGTCAATATTTGCAGATTGTTCTTGTTCAGGATTGACACCTACCCTGGAAAACAATTCAAAATATGTTCACTTCAACACTTGAAACCGCTGACCATTTTTGACATGAAAATGGATACACTGCAGCTGGAGATTTACATCAAACTTTCAGGCTTGCCCACCAAACTGCAATTGCACTCTTTAATGTCTCACCCATTCACCCCGTTTCTCTTGTTATACGCTTAAGGTTTAAACTAAGTCCAAGTCGACAATTTTAGTGAGAGCTTCTTTCAGTTAACCACATTCTATAAAACTCACCTCTCATTGATTCCTAGCTCCCCATATTTACACCCAATTAACTCTTCATTATTAGGTCTATCGCCAGTTCCCTTATTTAATTAGGGACTCCTTCAAACCTTATTAGAAAAAACATAATATTCATATGCAATAATAACAAAACAAACAGAATGACAATACATTACTATTTTATTTTTTGCGCATTAAATGTCCAAGCATCCTTTTCCAGTTTCTAAAGCCGTTTCCCTAAAAGAACATAGAACATTACAGCACAGTACAGGCCCTTCAGCCCTCGATGTTGTGCCAACCTGTCATACCGATCTGAAGCCCATCTAACCTACACTATTTTTACTGCCTCACTGAGGGAGAAGTTAAGGTACGTTTTACTGCGCTTCTGATTCCTTTAGATTCAATATACAATAGACAATAGGTGCAGGAGTAGGCCATTCGGCCCTTCGAGCCAGCACCACCATTCATTATGATCATGGCTGATCATCCACAATCAGTATCCTGTTCCTGCCTTGTCCCCATAACCCTTGATTCCACTATCTTTAAGAGGTCTATCCATCTCTTTCTTGAAAGTATCCAGAGACTTGGCCTCCACTGCCTTCTGGGGCAGAGCATTCCATATATCCACCACTCTCTGGGTGAAGAAGTTTCTCCTCAACTCTGTTCTAAATGGCCTACCCCTTATTTTTAAACTGTGTCCTCTGGTTCTGGACTCCCCCATCAACGGAAGCATACTTCCTGCCTCCACAGTGTCCAATCCCTTAATAATCTTATATGTCTCAATCAGATCCCCTCTCATCCTTCTAAACTCAAGTGTATACAAGCCCAGTCACTCCAATCTTTCAACATTCCGGGAATTGACCTCGTGAACGTACGCTGTACTCCCTCAATAGCCAGAATGTCCTTCCTCAAATTTGGAGACCAAAACTGCACACAATACTCCAGGTGTGGTCTCACCAAGGCCCTGTACAGCTGCAGAAGGACCTCTTTGCTTCTATACTCAATTCCTCTTGTTATGAAGGCCAGCATGCCATTAGCTTTCTTCACTGCCTGCTGTACCTGCATGCTTGCTTTCATTGACTGATGTACAAGAACACCTAGATCTCGTTGAACTTCCCCTTTACCTAACTTGACTCTATTGAGATAGTAATCTGCCTTCCTGTTCTTGCCACCAAAGTGGATAACCACACATTTATCCACATTAAACTGCATCTGCCATACATCTGTCCACTCACCTAGCCTGTCCAAGTCACCCTGTATTCTCATAACATCCTCCTCACATTTCACACTGCTACCCAGCTTTGTGTCATCGGCAAATTTGCTAATATTACTTTTGATGCCTTCATCTATATCATTAATGTATATTGTAAACAGCTGCGGTCCCAGCACCGAACCTTGTGGTACCCCACTGGTCACTGCCTGCCATTCCAAAAGGGACCCGTTTATCACTACTCTGCTTCCTGTCAGCCAGCCAATTTTCAATCCAACTCAGTATTTTGCCCCCAATACCACGTGCCTAATGATTCCCATGATAAAGCGCAACCTTGACCTCCCTTTTCCATAAGAAACATTTTTAAGTACAATAACTTAAATAAAAAACCGAAAGAATAGTGGGTGCCGTAAATCAGGAACAAAAACAAAGTTGCTGGAAAAACTCAGCAATTCTGGCAACATCTACGAAGGAAAAAACAGAGTCAACGTTTCGGGTCCAGTGACTCTTTCTCAGTACAATAACTTTGTTGATTTTCTATATCCAGTTTCATCTGTGCTTTCTTCATCAGTGGCTTCCTTAATAATGAAATATTTTACTGGGCAATGTACCTGCACTAATGAAAGAACAGATTCCAGCTACTTTGTACAGAATGACCACCCTGTGTGATTTGGATGAAGCAACTGAATGTAATATTTCCAAATTTGCAGATAACACTAAGCTGGGTGGCAGTGCAGGCTGCGAGGAGGATGCTAAGAGGCTGCAGAGTGACTTGAACAGACTGTCTGAATGGGCACACGCAATATAACGTGGAAAAATGTGAGGTTATCCACTATGGTGACAAAAACAGGAAGGCAGATTACTATCTGAATGGTGGCAGTTTAGAAAAAGGTGAGCTGCACTGAGACAAGGTATCACAGTCTAAGACTAAGGGGGAAGCCATTCAAGGCTCAGATGGGGAAGAATTTCTTCACTCAGAGAGCCGTGAATCTGTGGAATTCTCTCCCACAGGAAGCTGTCGAGGCCAGTTCATTAGATATATTCAAGAGGGAGCTGGACGTGGCCCTTGCAGCTAAAGGGATCGAGAAGTATGAGGGGAGGGTGGGAATGGGATTCTACTCCTGTACCTATTTTCTATGTTGCTGTGTTTCAAAGGTTTGAACATATTGTCATCCTCAAATCATCAACTCATAGAACTCCCAACTTAGAATCATGAAATTTTACAACAGAATAAGGCCATTCGACCCACTGTGTCTGTACTGGCTCCTGAACGAGATACCCAGCTAGTCCCACTCCCCAACACTTTCTCTGTAGCCCTCTAAATTCATCCCTTTCAAACAAATATCCAGCACTCTTTTGGAACCTCCTGAGGAACTCACGTTCGCCACTCTCCCAGGGAGCGCATTCCAAATCCTAACAACTCTGAGTAAACAAGTTTCTCCTCATCTCACTCCTGGTTGTCTTGTTGACAGTCTAGAAATTGTGATCCCTAGTTACTGATGTACCAACTAGTAGAAACAGGATATCCTTCTTTACTCTGTCAAAGATGTTTATAATTTTGAACATCACAAAAGATCATCTCTGAATCTTCTTTGCTTCAAACCAAATAACCACAGGTGCCTACTGGATAGACAACACCAATAGGACACACTGGCCACACTACCCCATATCAAGAACATATCAGAGCTGACAATGAGGCTTCTACAACCAAGAGGAATCATGGTAGGCCACAAACACACGGCCAGACTACAACAAACACTCACAAACACCAAAGACCTCATACCCATGACATGCAGGACCAACTGTTACAAAATACCTTGAAATGGCTGCAACAAATATTACAATTGGCCAGACTGGAAGAAAACTAGCCATTAGGATATACAAATACCAGTTAGCAGCAAAATAACATGACAAATGTTCCCTCATCCCAGTGCATTCGAACAATGAAGGCCATCAATTTAACTGGGACAATGTGACCATCCTAGCTCAAGCCAACCACACGCACAGGAATTTCTGGAGGCCTGGTTTTCAACCTGTAATGTAATCAACAGACATGTGGAATTAGGCCCCATACATTAACCCATACAGAGCAGAACCAGCAATTACACAACCAACTTAACAGATCGGATCATACAAATACCAAGCAGAGGCCGCACTGATGATGTTACTTAGCATAGTGACAAAACATCCGTATGAAACCCGCCAGCTTGGCGAGCAAGCCAACAGCCTCATTAAGCCAATCATAATCCTTGCAAAAGGAACTCTAGATAATTAGTTAGTTTGAGAACGTTTGAACTGCAGAGAGAGATGTTTGTGGTTCTGAATCCTGTCCATCACTTCTGTAGTGAGGTCGGGAAATGACTATGTCCATTCCTGAGTTGAACCATCACACTATGACATGCTGATGTCTGGCTCTCAGTGCAGCATGGAGTTCACATTGTTGGAGAGCCTTGTTATGCACAACTGTCACACAACTGTGATTGGGGGCCACACACTGACTAAGTGATCAGTGATAACAGTAATGTCTGCTGTCAGTCAGTGAGAGTGTTCATGTGTTTACCTTCCACTACATTATTTATCCTCTCCTGCTCCACCTCCCGCTCTGGAAGCATTATCCATCATTGCTGAGCTACAGAATCGCTTGCTGAAGTTGGAGACCTCACCTGATTTGAAGCCAGGATAACATTGGTGTTGTTCCTCCACCGAAGACCCAGACAGTGAAGAAGACAATGAGAAGAGTGGTAGTGAACATCATTTGACGTGCATAGGTCGCAGTGTCTCGAATGGCCAATGCAAACGCCATTGCCCCCCTCAAACCTGGAACACAGGGTCATTCATATCTTACACACTGAACGAAAATACAACTGACTGCATCGAAACACACCACACACTGCATGTTGTTACAACAACCACCTCCATTTATATACCATCTTTCATGGAGTGAAATATCTCAAGTTACTTCTCAGGAGTAATTATCAAATGCGATTGGACTTTGAGCCACATGAGGAGACATTAGAACAGGTCACCAAAATCTTTGTGAAGGAGGGAGGGCTTAAAGCACTGGGGGAAGGGGGGCACCATTTGGTCCATCAAGCCCATACTGGAGAGATGGAAGGGGTAGAGAGGGCTTCTGAGGAAATTCCCAGTATAAGGCCAAGGTAGTTGAAGGCCAGGCTATTAATGGTGGAGCAACAGAAATTGGAAATGTTCAAAAGGCCTGAATTATAGAATGGTACAATTTTACAGAGCAGGAGGAGGCCATTCCACCACTTGTGTCTGCCCAGCTGGTCCCACTCTCCAGCCCTATCACCACAGTCCTCTACAGTGATAGATAGAACACAGAACAGCACAGCACAGAAATAGGCCCTTCTGTGATGATGATTCTAAATGAATCTAATCAGCCTGTACATGGTTTGTATCTACCTATTCCCTGCCTGTTTGTGTGTCCATCTAAATTCCTCTTAAACATTGCTGTCAAATCTGCTTCTGTCACCTCCCCCAGCAGCACATTCTGGGCACTTACTCCCCTGCTGGTAAAACACTTTCCTTACACATTTGCTTTAGACGATCCTCCTCTTAACCCTACGTCCCTATTTATACAGACCCTATCCAACCTACCAATGCCTTTTGTAACTTTATACACTTCTATCAGGTCGACCCTCAGCCACAAACACGCTCATGAAACTGGAAGGAGTGGGACTACAGGGCATTCCAGAGACAGGGAGGGGGAATGACCAGAGACAGATGAGAATTTTAACATGCAAATCTTCCTGGAACAGGAGCCAGTGTTCATCAGTGTACACAGGGGGATGAGTGGACAAATATGAAACAGTTTATGGGATTCTGTCCTAAAGTAGCTCAGCATTGGGTTAAATTCTCCACATTACTGACTGAAAACCCTCGACTGTATCATCAACCTTGACACATCAAGAATAGAAACAGTAGCATGATTGGTCAACAGTTACACTGATAGTGTGGGAAGGAGAGTGGGAGAGAATTGGATCAACGTTTGAGGCACTGGGTGACTGTGAATGGGTTGAAACTGGCCTCCAGTCTGACCTCAGCAGAGATTTAGGAGTAATGAGACAGATTTCGTTCACTGTCAGAACCCACTGCAGCAAGCTTGGAACTGTTATCATTCTGGTACACAGGTACTTATCAAACCTACGTATAACTGAGACACAGAGTGGGAAGCAGATCCAACTGCATCCTCCAGGGTGAAAAGATTTCAAAAAGCTTTTAAAAAGATATGTCCCCCAGTGATGCAAGAAGGCTGGGTAGATTTCAGCTGAAGTGTAGGATGAGGCATTATAAATAGCACATGTCATACAGATAGAAAGTAGGTCCTTTTAAGAAATCTTCTCACAATCGCTACTTCTACATGCATTTCCATTACAGATTATTAAGTAAACTGGTCATAATCTAATTACACAATCACAATCCGTATGATGTGATTCTATCAGATGTGCACCCACTGAAGCACAGAGACATGCAAGAATTCAGTGCATTCTATCTCAATATGTTTAATGATCACACTACCACAGTAACAGACGTACCAGCAAACATCATCATGTGCTGCAGATTAGGCCCAATCTTGTTCCTTCGGCCCAGGTTCAGGAAAAAGGACAGTGGGTAAATGTTAGCAGCTCTGCCGAGGAATACAGCAAGCTAGTGATTGGAATCAAGGAAATTACAGCTGGAATTACCGTGCAGTAACAAAAATCTTTACATCTGAAACAATTAATTAACATTGAGTTCCAATATTTAATAAAAGTCACATTTACAGATTCATGTTCAGTTTCTCACTGCTCTCTTCGCTGTGGAAATGACCCCAATTAAAATTCAATCTGAATAACAGGAAATATAGCAATTAGATTTTCATTAAAACTTAATTCATCTTATAATTCAGAAAAACAAAACTACGTGTCAAACAGTTTATCTCACACAGTTCCTTACTTGTATTTTCAGAGTTCAGCTAAGATCAGATGATCACAGATCAAAATCTTTATGAATAATATTTTACCATTCATAACGCTGCTAATAAAGTAGGCACTTCAAAATTTTATTAGCTCACTCTGGGGATGCGGGTGTTTTTGCCTGGCCAGCATTTATTGCCCATCCCTAATTGCCCTTGAGAAGGTGGTAGTGAGCAGCCTTCATGAACAGCTGCAGTCAGACCCACAATGCTATTTGGAGGGAGTTTCAAGAAGGAGTTCTTGAAGATAGTTCATAGGGCTAAAGGGATCCAAGGGTATGGGGGAGAAAGCAGGAACAGGGGACTGTGTTGGATGATCAGCCATGATCATACTAATGGCGAAGCAGGCTCGAAGGGCCGAATGGATTACTCCTGTTCCTATTTTTCAGCATTTTCACTCAGTGACAGTGAAGGAACGGCGATATATTTCCAAGTCAGGATAGTGAGTAACTTGGAAAGGAACTTGTTCCACTGCGGGCGTGATGTTCCAATGAATCTGTTGCCCTTGTCCTTCTAGATGGAAGTGGTCATGGGTTTGGAAGGGGCTGACTGAGGTGTATCTTGCAGATAGTACACACTGCTGCTACTGATCGTTGGTGGTGGAGGGAGTGAATGTTTGTGGATGTGGTGCCAATCAAGTGGGCTCCTTTGTCTTGGATGGGGTCAAGCTTCTTGAGTGTTGTTGGGGCTGCTCCCATCCAGGCAAGTGGGGAGTATTCCATCACACTCCTGACTTGTGCCTTGTAGATGGTGGGACAGGCTTTGAGGAGTCAGGAGGTGAGTTACTCCCTGCAGTGTTCTTAGCCTCTGACCTGCTCTTGTAGCCGCTGTGTTTATGTGGTGAGTCCAGTTGAGTTTCTGGTGAATGGTAACCCCCAGGACGTTGATAGTGGGGGATTCAGTGATGGTAACACCATTGAACATCAAGGATGGGGAGAATAGTTAGATTTTCTTTGTTGGTCATAGTGTAGCATGTACATTCATATAACCATAACAAATAGGAATGGGAATATGCCATTCAGCCCCCCTAGCTTGGTCCATCATTCAATAAGATCACAGCTGATCTGACATTCGTTACATCCACTTTCCTGCCCTTTCTCCCGTAACTCTTGATTCCCTGACTGATCAAGAATCTATCCATCTCAGCCTTAAATCTCCACAAAGCCTCTGCCCCCACAGCTGTCTGTGAAAGAGTTCCAAAGACTCAATGAACCTCTAACCCTAACCCTAACCCTTCTCATCTCACTTCCAAATTGATACCCCTTATTCTGAGACGGTCTCCTCTGGTCCGAGAATCTCCCATGAGGGGAAACTTCCTCTCAGTATTTACTCTGCCAAGCCCATTAAGAATCCTATATGTCTCAAAGAGATCACCTCTCACTCTTCTAAACTCCACTGAATACAGTCCTAAATGTTTAGCTTTTACTCATAAGACAATCCATCCATACCGGGCATCATCCTACTGAGCCTTCTCTGAACTGCCTCCAAAGAAATGGTATCTTTTAAATAAGGTGACCAAACCTGCTCTCAGTACTCCAGTTGTGGTCTCCCCTTGTAAAGTTACATCAAGATTTCTCTACTCTTTACTCCAACGCCTTTGAAATAAAGGCCAACATTCCATTAGCCTTCCTGATTATCCGTTGTACCTGTGTGCTGGCTCGCTGTGATTCGTTCACAAGTCTCCCCAAGTCCCTTTATCTTGCAGCTTTCTGCAGATTTTCACTGTTCAAATAATACTGTTCTTTTATTCTCCCTTCCAAATTGAACTTCATATTTTCCCATTTTATATTCCATTTACCAACTTTGTGCCCACTTATACAACCTATCAATATCTCTCTGGAGATAACAAGGTGTGGATGAACACAGCAGGCCAAGCAGCATCAGAGGAGCAGGAAGTGGGCGGCACGGTGGCTCAGTGGTTAGCACTGCAGCCTCACAGCGCCAGGGACCCCGGTTTGATTCCAGCCTCGGGCAACTGTCTGTGTGGAGTCTGCACATTCTCCTCGCGTCTGCGCAAGTTCTCTCCGGGTGCTCCGGTTTCCTCCCACAGTCCAAAGATGTGCAGGTTAGGTAGATTGGCCATGGTAAATTGCCTGTAGTGTTCAGGGATGTGTAGATGAGGTGGGTTATAGGGGGATGGGTCTGGGTGGGATGCTCTGAGTTTCAGTGTGGACTTGTTGGGCCGAAGGGCCTGTTTCCACACTGTAGGGATTCTATGGATTCTATTCTATGAAAGATGACGTTTCAGGCCTAGACCCTTCTTCAGAAAATATCACTGTCTAAACTGTTTGTCACAAGTTTCTTACTCGTTTCTTATCAATTCAACATTGCAACCAGGATCCATGGTTAGCTGTAAGATACTGAAAGATCAGGAAAGGATACAAAGGCTGTAATGATGAAGATGGGATTGAAGACATGGTTTTCGAAGGTAAACAGTGCCAACCCCATGTAGGAAAAGATGAAATTTTCTGCTAAGAAATTGAGGAGTTCAAACAACTGAAAAACATAAAATAGCATTATTTTGAAATTTCATTTGTAAGAGATTAATGTAATCACATGTCAAATACAGAGTTTCTGTGAAAGAATCATCTCAACCATGGGACTGAGCATTACATCCAGTTCCTGTCAGTGTCCCCGGCAGCTCCAGAAAAAGGCAGGAATACCGAAGTATGCGGAATTTGTCTTTGACGTTTAATCTATAACTTCATCTCCAGTGTGCCTGGTCTCAATCAAAACAGTTTCCAACACATCACAAACAGGGAGTGAGGTGATCGCATGACCGAGTGGGATGGAACTTTCTAGAAGGCAGCAGAAAGGTGCTGAGAGTATATGTGAGGGGAACTTACACAGATATATTTGAGGGATCAAGAGTCTGACCAGGGCTTTTATTTGTAAGAGTTTGGGCAGGTGGTTAGAACAAAGTAAATTCATGATAGTCCCAGAGGACAACAAGACTGCTCACCCATTACAGAGAGAGAGAGATGGCTGGTGGTGGTTTAACCTGAGGGTCACTGTGCCTCAAGTGAGGGGAGAGGTTGGAGACAAGGGTCCTTCATGCTATGAAGTGCTGGAGGAGAAATAAAGTCAAAGAGGTCAGAAAAGGACCTGTGGCCCATTGAGTCTACGCAGACATAACTACGACTAAAGGTGCGTTAATCCAAATTTCCTGCATTTGTCCCATACCCTTAAGTATTATGGGATTTCAAGCGCTCATCCAAATATTTTTACAGGCTGTAAAGTTTCTGGTCTCCACTGCCTTCCTACTGAGTGAAGGTTTTTCCCACTCCCTCTGAATCTCCGACCCCTTACCCTGCTGTCTCATGACTGATCCTTCAACCAAAGGCAACAGCTGCTCTCTACTGACTGTGTCCGTATCCCTCATAATCATCACACATGACAACCCCCGCTCAGCCTTCTCTGCTATAAAGAGGTGGAGTATAAATGCCTCCCCACTCCCCAGACTCCCCCACCCCACACGTCAACTGCCCCCACCATCTCTGCCAAACCCTCATCCCTCTCCAGCGTCCATCTCCCACCGCCCGCCTCTTCTGCAGTGGGATGGGGGCTCCAGAGCAGTGGCAGCGAGTTCAGAGGTAGGTGCAGCTACAGAATCAGCCAGCCTCTGAAGCCTGGAGCCAGACTCTCGTTTTCACATGGAGTGGGCCCCTGGCAGTGGCATGGCATGGGCTGGTACAGCCTGGAACCGGACTCTCGTTTTCACATGGAGTGGGCCCCTGGCAGTGGCATGGCGTGGGCCTCTGAAGCCTGGAGCCATACTCTTGTTTTCACATGGAGTGGGCCCCTGGCAGTGGCATGGCATGGGCTGGTACAGCCTGGAGCCGGACTCTCATTTTCACATGGAGTGGGCCGGTGCAGCCTGGAGCAGGACAGTAGCACCAGAGAAGGAAAAGTTGGACTCTCTCTAAGTTACATACAACATAGAACAATACAGCGCAGAACAGGCCCTTCGGCCCTCGAATTTGCGCCGACCTATGATCTAATCTAAGCCCCTCCCCCTACACTATCCCATCATCATCCATATGCTTATCCAAGGACTGTTTAAATGCCCTAATGCGGCTGAGTTAACTACATTGGCAGGCAGGGCATTCCACACCCTTACCACTCTCTGAGTAAAGAAAGGTATGTTTGGACTGGAAGAAAAGGGGTATGTGGAACACCTTTCTTTATTTTTTATTTTAAGTTAATGTGAATGACACCATGCATGGCTTTTCGCAGTATTTTATACTGAATATATGTGGCAAGAAATGATTTAATTCAATTCAATTCCGGGGCATCGGGCGGGTTTAGAATGTGGGGCGCCATTCTGACACTGTGAATTGGCAGAGGAGCTGATGGTGGAAAGCTGAAGTGACTGAGAGACAGTGATCACACATTGAGAAGCTGCAGGAAGAGACAGGGAACAGTCAAACAGAGAACAGAGTCAGGAAATGGTACAGTGGTCAGCACTGCCACCCCACAGCACCAAGGACCCGGGTTCAATTCCACCCTCTGGGACGTTCTCCCCGTGTCTGCGTGGGTTTCCTCCCACAGTCCAAAGATGTACAGGTTAGGGTGCATTGGCCATGTTAAATTACCCATAGAGTCCAGGAATGTGCAGGCTAGGTGGGTTAGCCATGGGAAAATGCAGGGTTACAGGGTAGGGGGTGGGATGGTGCAAACTATATGGGCTGAATGGCCTCTTCCTACACTGTAGGGATTCTATGACTTCTCAGAGGGAAGTGATGGCTCATTGGATGAGGCAATTTGCGGAGTGACTTCAGCCCTCACTCTCCAACAAACACACCACAAACAGCAGTACTGTACCTGTTTAGTGCGGAGCTTCGATTCTGGTGAGAGGTTGTTGTAAGTGTAGTGAGCTTGAGTGATCCCACAGAACAGGACAGCCACCACGCCTACAGTCAACAAAGCAATTCACTCAGAAAAGATTCTTTCATTTTTCCTTCCTGAATTAAACATTTAAAATCTATGTCCAAACATTAAAGCACAAACCTTCTGAGGAAGTAACAAGCAGGTTAGACCAAGGACAGCCAATGGATGTTATCCACCTGGATTTCCAGAGGCCTTTGACAAGGTGAAACACAGGAGGCTACTGAGTAAGATAAGGGCCACTGTGTTAGAGGCAAGGTGCAAGCATGATTAGAAAACTGGCTGTCTGGCAGAAAGCAGAGAGTAGGCATAAAGGGGTCTTTCTCAGGATGGCAGCTGGTGACAAACAGGGTTTCACAAGGGTCAGTGTTAGGACCATAACTTTTCACTTTATACAGTAATGATCCAGATGAAAGAACTGTGGGCATTCTGGCTAAGTTTGCAGGCGATACAGTGATAGGTGGACGGACAGGTGGTATTACAGGTGGGGGGTGCTGCAAAAGGATTTGGACAGGTTAGGAGAGTGGACAGAGAAATGGCAGATGGAGTACAACGTGGGAAAGTGCGACTTCATGTACTTTGGTACGAAGAATAAAAGCATGGACTATTTTCTAAATGGGGAGAAAATTCAGAAGTCTAAAGTGCAAAGAGATTGGGAGTTCTAGTCCAGGATTCTCTCAAGGTAAGCTTACAGATTGAGTCTGTAGTCAGGAAAGCAAATGCAATGTTGGCATTTATTTTGAGAGGACTTCAATGCAAAATCAGGGATGTACTACTGAGGCTTTATAAGACTCTGGTCAGGCCTCATTTGGAGTATTGTGTGCAGTTCTGGGCCCCATATCGCAGGTCGGATATACTGACCCTGGAGCAGATTCAGAGGAGGCTTAGGACAATGGTCCCAGGAATGAAAAGCTTAACATATAAGAAATGTTTGAGGACTCTGGGTCTATGCTTGATGGAGTTTAGAAGGGTGGGGGGATCTAATTGAAACTTAGGGAATACTGAATGGCCTGGATAGAGTGGACATTGGGAAGATGTTTCCATTGGGAGGAGAGAACAGGACCCGAGGGCACAGCCTTAGAGTAAAGGGAAGACCTTTTAGAATGGAGAGAAGGAGAAACTTCTTCAGCCTGAGAGTGGTGAGTCTATGGAACTCACTGCTACAGAAGGCTGTGGGGGGTCAGGTCATTGAGTACATTTAAGATAGAGGTAGTTAGATTCTTGAATGTCAAGGGGATTAAGGATTATGGGGGGAAAGTACAGAATGGGGCTGAGAAACATCAGTCATGACTGAATGGTGGAGGAGACACAATGGGCTGAATGGCTTAATTTCTGCTCCTATGTCTTATGGTCCTAAATTCACAACATTTCTCATCATACAAGGGCATTTGATAAGGTTCCCCACAGCAGGCTCATTCATAAAGTCAGGAGGTGTGGGATACAGGGTGATTTGGCTGTCTGGATTCAGAATTGGTTGGCTGACAGGAGGCAGAGAGTGGTTGTAGATGGTAAGTATTCTGCCTGGAGGTCAGTGCAGAGTGGTGTCCCACAGGGCTCTGTTCTTGGGCCTCTGCTCTTTGGAGTTTTTATAAATGACTTGGAAGAGGAGGTTGAGGGGTGGATTAGTATGTTTGCTGATGACACAAAGGTTGGAGGTGCCGTTGATAGTATCGAGGGCTATTGCAGGCTTCAGCAAGGCATTGACAGAATGCAGAGCTGGGCTGAGAAATGGCAAATGGAGTTCAACCTGGATAAATGCGAAGTGATGCATTTTGGAAGGTCGAATTTAAATGCTGAATATAGGATTAAAGGCAGGATTCTCGGCAGTGTGGAGGAACAGCGGGATCTTGGTATTCAAGTGCATAGCTCCCTCAAAGTTGCCACCCAAGTGGATAAGGTTGTTAAGAAAGCATATGGTGTTTTGGCTTTCATTAACAGGTGGATCGAGTTTAAGAGCCGTGAGGTTATGCTGCAGCTCTACAAAACCCTGGTGAGACCACACTTGGAATATTGTGTCCAGTTCTGGTCGCCCTATTATAGGAAAGATGTGGAGGCTTTGGAGAGGGTGCAAAGGAGGTTTACCAGGATGCTACCTGGACTGGAGGGCTTGTCTTATAAGGAGAGGTTGACTGAGCTCGGACTTTTCTCTCTGGAGAGAAGGAGGAAGAGAGGTGACCTGATCGAGGTGTATAAGGTAATGGGAGGCATGGATAGAGTCGATAGCCAGAGACTTTTCCCCAGGGCAGGATTGACTGCCACGAGGGGTCATAGTTTTAAGGTGTTAGGAGGAAGGTATAGAGGAGACGTCAGAGGGAGGTTCTTCACCCAGAGAGTTGTGAGCGCATGGAATAGTTTACCAGTGGTAGTCGTGGAAGCGGAGTCATTAGTGACATTTAAGTGACTGCTGGACATGCACATGGACAGCAGTGAATTGAGGGGAATGTAGGTTAGGTTATTTTATTTTTGGATTAGGATTATTCCACGGCACAACATCGTGGGCTGAATGGCCTGTACTGTGCTGTACTTTTCTATGTTCTATACTCGTACCCATGGTCACCCCCTGCCCTGAAGGAAATGAGAGGAGTTAGAATAGAAGTTGTTGAGAGCGAGGATGAGCTTGGCCAAGCGGAGGAGGGTGGTGGTGGGTGGGGACGGTTCAGGTCTTTGGTCCAGGAATAAGTGGAAAGCCCTAAGACCCTCCTAGTGGGGAGCAGGTAAAGAGGAAGCAGCCAGAACCTGCATACTGGAAATTCTGAAACTGATGAAAAGTGCGAGGTAAATAGTGGATGTAAGTAGGAAGGGACTGGACAAAGGGAGAGAAAATGGAGTTGAGGGAGGAAGAGATGAGTTCTGTGGGTCTGCCTGGGCAATCATGTTTGTGGATTTTAGGAAGGAGATAGAAGTGAGTTGTGCCTAGTTGAGAGACTAGGAGCTTAGACGTGGGGGCTGGGTGGGGGGGGATCACCAATGACCATTATGGACATGGTAGCCTCATGTTCTGTGGTGGGCTCAAGGTCCAGAGGAAGCTAGGAGGAGGTATCTGAGAGCTGGCATTAACCTCTGCAATGTAGAGGTCAGTATGCCAGATAACAACAATTCTACCCTTACCAGCCGGCCTGTATTGGGGAAATAAAGCACAGACTGCTTTGCAGAACACTAATGTTCTCATCACAAAAAAAGACAGAGTTTCCAGTTGCCTGTATTGGGGAAATAAAGCACAGACTGCTTTGCAGAACACTAACGTTCTCATCACAAAAAAAGACAGAGTTTCCAGTTGCCTGTATTGGGGAAATAAAGCACAGACTGCTTTGCAGAACACTAACGTTCTCATCACAAAAAAAGACAGAGTTTCCAGCCGGCCTGTATTGGGGAAATAAAGCACAGACTGCTTTGCAGAACACTAACGTTCTCATCACAAAAAAAGACAGAGTTTCCAGTTGCCTGTATTGGGGAAATAAAGCACAGACTGCTTTGCAGAACACTAACGTTCTCATCACAAAAAAAGACAGAGTTTCCAGTTGCCTGTATTGGGGAAATAAAGCACAGACTGCTTTGCAGAACACTAACGTTCTCATCACAAAAAAAGACAGAGTTTCCAGTTGCCTGTATTGGGGAAATAAAGCACAGACTGCTTTGCAGAACACTAACGTTCTCATCACAAAAAAAGACAGAGTTTCCAGTTGCCTGTATTGGGGAAATAAAGCACAGACTGCTTTGCAGAACACTAACGTTCTCATCACAAAAAAAGACAGAGTTTCCAGTTGCCTGTATTGGGGAAATAAAGCACAGACTGCTTTGCAGAACACTAACGTTCTCATCACAAAAAAAGACAGAGTTTCCAGTTGCCTGTATTGGGGAAATAAAGCACAGACTGCTTTGCAGAACACTAACGTTCTCATCACAAAAAAAGACAGAGTTTCCAGTTGCCTGTATTGGGGAAATAAAGCACAGACTGCTTTGCAGAACACTAACGTTCTCATCACAAAAAAAGACAGAGTTTCCAGTTGCCTGTATTGGGGAAATAAAGCACAGACTGCTTTGCAGAACACTAACGTTCTCATCACAAAAAAAGACAGAGTTTCCAGTTGCCTGTATTGGGGAAATAAAGCACAGACTGCTTTGCAGAACACTAACGTTCTCATCACAAAAAAAGACAGAGTTTCCAGTTGCCTGTATTGGGGAAATAAAGCACAGACTGCTTTGCAGAACACTAACGTTCTCATCACAAAAAAAGACAGAGTTTCCAGTTGCCTGTATTGGGGAAATAAAGCACAGACTGCTTTGCAGAACACTAACGTTCTCATCACAAAAAAAGACAGAGTTTCCAGTTGCCTGTATTGGGGAAATAAAGCACAGACTGCTTTGCAGAACACTAACGTTCTCATCACAAAAAAAGACAGAGTTTCCAGTTGCCTGTATTGGGGAAATAAAGCACAGACTGCTTTGCAGAACACTAACGTTCTCATCACAAAAAAAGACAGAGTTTCCAGTTGCCTGTATTGGGGAAATAAAGCACAGACTGCTTTGCAGAACACTAACGTTCTCATCACAAAAAAAGACAGAGTTTCCAGTTGCCTGTATTGGGGAAATAAAGCACAGACTGCTTTGCAGAACACTAACGTTCTCATCACAAAAAAAGACAGAGTTTCCAGTTGCCTGTATTGGGGAAATAAAGCACAGACTGCTTTGCAGAACACTAACGTTCTCATCACAAAAAAAGACAGAGTTTCCAGTTGCCTGTATTGGGGAAATAAAGCACAGACTGCTTTGCAGAACACTAACGTTCTCATCACAAAAAAAGACAGAGTTTCCAGTTGCCTGTATTGGGGAAATAAAGCACAGACTGCTTTGCAGAACACTAACGTTCTCATCACAAAAAAAGACAGAGTTTCCAGTTGCCTGTATTGGGGAAATAAAGCACAGACTGCTTTGCAGAACACTAACGTTCTCATCACAAAAAAAGACAGAGTTTCCAGTTGCCTGTATTGGGGAAATAAAGCACAGACTGCTTTGCAGAACACTAACGTTCTCATCACAAAAAAAGACAGAGTTTCCAGTTGCCTGTATTGGGGAAATAAAGCACAGACTGCTTTGCAGAACACTAACGTTCTCATCACAAAAAAAGACAGAGTTTCCAGTTGCCTGTATTGGGGAAATAAAGCACAGACTGCTTTGCAGAACACTAACGTTCTCATCACAAAAAAAGACAGAGTTTCCAGTTGCCTGTATTGGGGAAATAAAGCACAGACTGCTTTGCAGAACACTAACGTTCTCATCACAAAAAAAGACAGAGTTTCCAGTTGCCTGTATTGGGGAAATAAAGCACAGACTGCTTTGCAGAACACTAACGTTCTCATCACAAAAAAAGACAGAGTTTCCAGTTGCCTGTATTGGGGAAATAAAGCACAGACTGCTTTGCAGAACACTAACGTTCTCATCACAAAAAAAGACAGAGTTTCCAGTTGCCTGTATTGGGGAAATAAAGCACAGACTGCTTTGCAGAACACTAACGTTCTCATCACAAAAAAAGACAGAGTTTCCAGTTGCCTGTATTGGGGAAATAAAGCACAGACTGCTTTGCAGAACACTAACGTTCTCATCACAAAAAAAGACAGAGTTTCCAGTTGCCTGTATTGGGGAAATAAAGCACAGACTGCTTTGCAGAACACTAACGTTCTCATCACAAAAAAAGACAGAGTTTCCAGTTGCCTGTATTGGGGAAATAAAGCACAGACTGCTTTGCAGAACACTAACGTTCTCATCACAAAAAAAGACAGAGTTTCCAGTTGCCTGTATTGGGGAAATAAAGCACAGACTGCTTTGCAGAACACTAACGTTCTCATCACAAAAAAAGACAGAGTTTCCAGTTGCCTGTATTGGGGAAATAAAGCACAGACTGCTTTGCAGAACACTAACGTTCTCATCACAAAAAAAGACAGAGTTTCCAGTTGCCTGTATTGGGGAAATAAAGCACAGACTGCTTTGCAGAACACTAACGTTCTCATCACAAAAAAAGACAGAGTTTCCAGTTGCCTGTATTGGGGAAATAAAGCACAGACTGCTTTGCAGAACACTAACGTTCTCATCACAAAAAAAGACAGAGTTTCCAGTTGCCTGTATTGGGGAAATAAAGCACAGACTGCTTTGCAGAACACTAACGTTCTCATCACAAAAAAAGACAGAGTTTCCAGTTGCCTGTATTGGGGAAATAAAGCACAGACTGCTTTGCAGAACACTAACGTTCTCATCACAAAAAAAGACAGAGTTTCCAGTTGCCTGTATTGGGGAAATAAAGCACAGACTGCTTTGCAGAACACTAACGTTCTCATCACAAAAAAAGACAGAGTTTCCAGTTGCCTGTATTGGGGAAATAAAGCACAGACTGCTTTGCAGAACACTAACGTTCTCATCACAAAAAAAGACAGAGTTTCCAGTTGCCTGTATTGGGGAAATAAAGCACAGACTGCTTTGCAGAACACTAACGTTCTCATCACAAAAAAAGACAGAGTTTCC
The DNA here is from genome assembly GCF_030684315.1 of Stegostoma tigrinum. NCBI lineage: Eukaryota > Metazoa > Chordata > Chondrichthyes > Orectolobiformes > Stegostomatidae > Stegostoma > Stegostoma tigrinum. The sequence goes on along the minus strand of NC_081368.1, from coordinate 882,335 downwards.
AGTTGCCTGTATTGGGGAAATAAAGCACAGACTGCTTTGCAGAACACTAACGTTCTCATCACAAAAAAAGACAGAGTTTCCAGTTGCCTGTATTGGGGAAATAAAGCACAGACTGCTTTGCAGAACACTAACGTTCTCATCACAAAAAAAGACAGAGTTTCCAGTTGCCTGTATTGGGGAAATAAAGCACAGACTGCTTTGCAGAACACTAACGTTCTCATCACAAAAAAAGACAGAGTTTCCAGTTGCCTGTATTGGGGAAATAAAGCACAGACTGCTTTGCAGAACACTAACGTTCTCATCACAAAAAAAGACAGAGTTTCCAGTTGCCTGTATTGGGGAAATAAAGCACAGACTGCTTTGCAGAACACTAACGTTCTCATCACAAAAAAAGACAGAGTTTCCAGTTGCCTGTATTGGGGAAATAAAGCACAGACTGCTTTGCAGAACACTAACGTTCTCATCACAAAAAAAGACAGAGTTTCCAGTTGCCTGTATTGGGGAAATAAAGCACAGACTGCTTTGCAGAACACTAACGTTCTCATCACAAAAAAAGACAGAGTTTCCAGTTGCCTGTATTGGGGAAATAAAGCACAGACTGCTTTGCAGAACACTAACGTTCTCATCACAAAAAAAGACAGAGTTTCCAGTTGCCTGTATTGGGGAAATAAAGCACAGACTGCTTTGCAGAACACTAACGTTCTCATCACAAAAAAAGACAGAGTTTCCAGTTGCCTGTATTGGGGAAATAAAGCACAGACTGCTTTGCAGAACACTAACGTTCTCATCACAAAAAAAGACAGAGTTTCCAGTTGCCTGTATTGGGGAAATAAAGCACAGACTGCTTTGCAGAACACTAACGTTCTCATCACAAAAAAAGACAGAGTTTCCAGTTGCCTGTATTGGGGAAATAAAGCACAGACTGCTTTGCAGAACACTAACGTTCTCATCACAAAAAAAGACAGAGTTTCCAGTTGCCTGTATTGGGGAAATAAAGCACAGACTGCTTTGCAGAACACTAACGTTCTCATCACAAAAAAAGACAGAGTTTCCAGTTGCCTGTATTGGGGAAATAAAGCACAGACTGCTTTGCAGAACACTAACGTTCTCATCACAAAAAAAGACAGAGTTTCCAGTTGCCTGTATTGGGGAAATAAAGCACAGACTGCTTTGCAGAACACTAACGTTCTCATCACAAAAAAAGACAGAGTTTCCAGTTGCCTGTATTGGGGAAATAAAGCACAGACTGCTTTGCAGAACACTAACGTTCTCATCACAAAAAAAGACAGAGTTTCCAGTTGCCTGTATTGGGGAAATAAAGCACAGACTGCTTTGCAGAACACTAACGTTCTCATCACAAAAAAAGACAGAGTTTCCAGTTGCCTGTATTGGGGAAATAAAGCACAGACTGCTTTGCAGAACACTAACGTTCTCATCACAAAAAAAGACAGAGTTTCCAGTTGCCTGTATTGGGGAAATAAAGCACAGACTGCTTTGCAGAACACTAACGTTCTCATCACAAAAAAAGACAGAGTTTCCAGTTGCCTGTATTGGGGAAATAAAGCACAGACTGCTTTGCAGAACACTAACGTTCTCATCACAAAAAAAGACAGAGTTTCCAGTTGCCTGTATTGGGGAAATAAAGCACAGACTGCTTTGCAGAACACTAACGTTCTCATCACAAAAAAAGACAGAGTTTCCAGTTGCCTGTATTGGGGAAATAAAGCACAGACTGCTTTGCAGAACACTAACGTTCTCATCACAAAAAAAGACAGAGTTTCCAGTTGCCTGTATTGGGGAAATAAAGCACAGACTGCTTTGCAGAACACTAACGTTCTCATCACAAAAAAAGACAGAGTTTCCAGTTGCCTGTATTGGGGAAATAAAGCACAGACTGCTTTGCAGAACACTAACGTTCTCATCACAAAAAAAGACAGAGTTTCCAGTTGCCTGTATTGGGGAAATAAAGCACAGACTGCTTTGCAGAACACTAACGTTCTCATCACAAAAAAAGACAGAGTTTCCAGTTGCCTGTATTGGGGAAATAAAGCACAGACTGCTTTGCAGAACACTAACGTTCTCATCACAAAAAAAGACAGAGTTTCCAGTTGCCTGTATTGGGGAAATAAAGCACAGACTGCTTTGCAGAACACTAACGTTCTCATCACAAAAAAAGACAGAGTTTCCAGTTGCCTGTATTGGGGAAATAAAGCACAGACTGCTTTGCAGAACACTAACGTTCTCATCACAAAAAAAGACAGAGTTTCCAGTTGCCTGTATTGGGGAAATAAAGCACAGACTGCTTTGCAGAACACTAACGTTCTCATCACAAAAAAAGACAGAGTTTCCAGTTGCCTGTATTGGGGAAATAAAGCACAGACTGCTTTGCAGAACACTAACGTTCTCATCACAAAAAAAGACAGAGTTTCCAGTTGCCTGTATTGGGGAAATAAAGCACAGACTGCTTTGCAGAACACTAACGTTCTCATCACAAAAAAAGACAGAGTTTCCAGTTGCCTGTATTGGGGAAATAAAGCACAGACTGCTTTGCAGAACACTAACGTTCTCATCACAAAAAAAGACAGAGTTTCCAGTTGCCTGTATTGGGGAAATAAAGCACAGACTGCTTTGCAGAACACTAACGTTCTCATCACAAAAAAAGACAGAGTTTCCAGTTGCCTGTATTGGGGAAATAAAGCACAGACTGCTTTGCAGAACACTAACGTTCTCATCACAAAAAAAGACAGAGTTTCCAGTTGCCTGTATTGGGGAAATAAAGCACAGACTGCTTTGCAGAACACTAACGTTCTCATCACAAAAAAAGACAGAGTTTCCAGTTGCCTGTATTGGGGAAATAAAGCACAGACTGCTTTGCAGAACACTAACGTTCTCATCACAAAAAAAGACAGAGTTTCCAGTTGCCTGTATTGGGGAAATAAAGCACAGACTGCTTTGCAGAACACTAACGTTCTCATCACAAAAAAAGACAGAGTTTCCAGTTGCCTGTATTGGGGAAATAAAGCACAGACTGCTTTGCAGAACACTAACGTTCTCATCACAAAAAAAGACAGAGTTTCCAGTTGCCTGTATTGGGGAAATAAAGCACAGACTGCTTTGCAGAACACTAACGTTCTCATCACAAAAAAAGACAGAGTTTCCAGTTGCCTGTATTGGGGAAATAAAGCACAGACTGCTTTGCAGAACACTAACGTTCTCATCACAAAAAAAGACAGAGTTTCCAGTTGCCTGTATTGGGGAAATAAAGCACAGACTGCTTTGCAGAACACTAACGTTCTCATCACAAAAAAAGACAGAGTTTCCAGTTGCCTGTATTGGGGAAATAAAGCACAGACTGCTTTGCAGAACACTAACGTTCTCATCACAAAAAAAGACAGAGTTTCCAGTTGCCTGTATTGGGGAAATAAAGCACAGACTGCTTTGCAGAACACTAACGTTCTCATCACAAAAAAAGACAGAGTTTCCAGTTGCCTGTATTGGGGAAATAAAGCACAGACTGCTTTGCAGAACACTAACGTTCTCATCACAAAAAAAGACAGAGTTTCCAGTTGCCTGTATTGGGGAAATAAAGCACAGACTGCTTTGCAGAACACTAACGTTCTCATCACAAAAAAAGACAGAGTTTCCAGTTGCCTGTATTGGGGAAATAAAGCACAGACTGCTTTGCAGAACACTAACGTTCTCATCACAAAAAAAGACAGAGTTTCCAGTTGCCTGTATTGGGGAAATAAAGCACAGACTGCTTTGCAGAACACTAACGTTCTCATCACAAAAAAAGACAGAGTTTCCAGTTGCCTGTATTGGGGAAATAAAGCACAGACTGCTTTGCAGAACACTAACGTTCTCATCACAAAAAAAGACAGAGTTTCCAGTTGCCTGTATTGGGGAAATAAAGCACAGACTGCTTTGCAGAACACTAACGTTCTCATCACAAAAAAAGACAGAGTTTCCAGTTGCCTGTATTGGGGAAATAAAGCACAGACTGCTTTGCAGAACACTAACGTTCTCATCACAAAAAAAGACAGAGTTTCCAGTTGCCTGTATTGGGGAAATAAAGCACAGACTGCTTTGCAGAACACTAACGTTCTCATCACAAAAAAAGACAGAGTTTCCAGTTGCCTGTATTGGGGAAATAAAGCACAGACTGCTTTGCAGAACACTAACGTTCTCATCACAAAAAAAGACAGAGTTTCCAGTTGCCTGTATTGGGGAAATAAAGCACAGACTGCTTTGCAGAACACTAACGTTCTCATCACAAAAAAAGACAGAGTTTCCAGTTGCCTGTATTGGGGAAATAAAGCACAGACTGCTTTGCAGAACACTAACGTTCTCATCACAAAAAAAGACAGAGTTTCCAGTTGCCTGTATTGGGGAAATAAAGCACAGACTGCTTTGCAGAACACTAACGTTCTCATCACAAAAAAAGACAGAGTTTCCAGTTGCCTGTATTGGGGAAATAAAGCACAGACTGCTTTGCAGAACACTAACGTTCTCATCACAAAAAAAGACAGAGTTTCCAGTTGCCTGTATTGGGGAAATAAAGCACAGACTGCTTTGCAGAACACTAACGTTCTCATCACAAAAAAAGACAGAGTTTCCAGTTGCCTGTATTGGGGAAATAAAGCACAGACTGCTTTGCAGAACACTAACGTTCTCATCACAAAAAAAGACAGAGTTTCCAGTTGCCTGTATTGGGGAAATAAAGCACAGACTGCTTTGCAGAACACTAACGTTCTCATCACAAAAAAAGACAGAGTTTCCAGTTGCCTGTATTGGGGAAATAAAGCACAGACTGCTTTGCAGAACACTAACGTTCTCATCACAAAAAAAGACAGAGTTTCCAGTTGCCTGTATTGGGGAAATAAAGCACAGACTGCTTTGCAGAACACTAACGTTCTCATCACAAAAAAAGACAGAGTTTCCAGTTGCCTGTATTGGGGAAATAAAGCACAGACTGCTTTGCAGAACACTAACGTTCTCATCACAAAAAAAGACAGAGTTTCCAGTTGCCTGTATTGGGGAAATAAAGCACAGACTGCTTTGCAGAACACTAACGTTCTCATCACAAAAAAAGACAGAGTTTCCAGTTGCCTGTATTGGGGAAATAAAGCACAGACTGCTTTGCAGAACACTAACGTTCTCATCACAAAAAAAGACAGAGTTTCCAGTTGCCTGTATTGGGGAAATAAAGCACAGACTGCTTTGCAGAACACTAACGTTCTCATCACAAAAAAAGACAGAGTTTCCAGTTGCCTGTATTGGGGAAATAAAGCACAGACTGCTTTGCAGAACACTAACGTTCTCATCACAAAAAAAGACAGAGTTTCCAGTTGCCTGTATTGGGGAAATAAAGCACAGACTGCTTTGCAGAACACTAACGTTCTCATCACAAAAAAAGACAGAGTTTCCAGTTGCCTGTATTGGGGAAATAAAGCACAGACTGCTTTGCAGAACACTAACGTTCTCATCACAAAAAAAGACAGAGTTTCCAGTTGCCTGTATTGGGGAAATAAAGCACAGACTGCTTTGCAGAACACTAACGTTCTCATCACAAAAAAAGACAGAGTTTCCAGTTGCCTGTATTGGGGAAATAAAGCACAGACTGCTTTGCAGAACACTAACGTTCTCATCACAAAAAAAGACAGAGTTTCCAGTTGCCTGTATTGGGGAAATAAAGCACAGACTGCTTTGCAGAACACTAACGTTCTCATCACAAAAAAAGACAGAGTTTCCAGTTGCCTGTATTGGGGAAATAAAGCACAGACTGCTTTGCAGAACACTAACGTTCTCATCACAAAAAAAGACAGAGTTTCCAGTTGCCTGTATTGGGGAAATAAAGCACAGACTGCTTTGCAGAACACTAACGTTCTCATCACAAAAAAAGACAGAGTTTCCAGTTGCCTGTATTGGGGAAATAAAGCACAGACTGCTTTGCAGAACACTAACGTTCTCATCACAAAAAAAGACAGAGTTTCCAGTTGCCTGTATTGGGGAAATAAAGCACAGACTGCTTTGCAGAACACTAACGTTCTCATCACAAAAAAAGACAGAGTTTCCAGTTGCCTGTATTGGGGAAATAAAGCACAGACTGCTTTGCAGAACACTAACGTTCTCATCACAAAAAAAGACAGAGTTTCCAGCTTGCCTGTATTGGGGAAATAAAGCACAGACTGCTTTGCAGAACACTAACGTTCTCATCACAAAAAAAGACAGAGTTTCCAGTTGCCTGTATTGGGGAAATAAAGCACAGACTGCTTTGCAGAACACTAACGTTCTCATCACAAAAAAAGACAGAGTTTCCAGTTGCCTGTATTGGGGAAATAAAGCACAGACTGCTTTGCAGAACACTAACGTTCTCATCACAAAAAAAGACAGAGTTTCCAGTTGCCTGTATTGGGGAAATAAAGCACAGACTGCTTTGCAGAACACTAACGTTCTCATCACAAAAAAAGACAGAGTTTCCAGTTGCCTGTATTGGGGAAATAAAGCACAGACTGCTTTGCAGAACACTAACGTTCTCATCACAAAAAAAGACAGAGTTTCCAGTTGCCTGTATTGGGGAAATAAAGCACAGACTGCTTTGCAGAACACTAACGTTCTCATCACAAAAAAAGACAGAGTTTCCAGTTGCCTGTATTGGGGAAATAAAGCACAGACTGCTTTGCAGAACACTAACGTTCTCATCACAAAAAAAGACAGAGTTTCCAGTTGCCTGTATTGGGGAAATAAAGCACAGACTGCTTTGCAGAACACTAACGTTCTCATCACAAAAAAAGACAGAGTTTCCAGTTGCCTGTATTGGGGAAATAAAGCACAGACTGCTTTGCAGAACACTAACGTTCTCATCACAAAAAAAGACAGAGTTTCCAGTTGCCTGTATTGGGGAAATAAAGCACAGACTGCTTTGCAGAACACTAACGTTCTCATACAAAAAAAGACAGAGTTTCCAGTTGCCTGTATTGGGGAAATAAAGCACAGACTGCTTTGCAGAACACTAACGTTCTCATCACAAAAAAAGACAGAGTTTCCAGTTGCCTGTATTGGGGAAATAAAGCACAGACTGCTTTGCAGAACACTAACGTTCTCATCACAAAAAAAGACAGAGTTTCCAGTTGCCTGTATTGGGGAAATAAAGCACAGACTGCTTTGCAGAACACTAACGTTCTCATCACAAAAAAAGACAGAGTTTCCAGTTGCCTGTATTGGGGAAATAAAGCACAGACTGCTTTGCAGAACACTAACGTTCTCATCACAAAAAAAGACAGAGTTTCCAGTTGCCTGTATTGGGGAAATAAAGCACAGACTGCTTTGCAGAACACTAACGTTCTCATCACAAAAAAAGACAGAGTTTCCAGTTGCCTGTATTGGGGAAATAAAGCACAGACTGCTTTGCAGAACACTAACGTTCTCATCACAAAAAAAGACAGAGTTTCCAGTTGCCTGTATTGGGGAAATAAAGCACAGACTGCTTTGCAGAACACTAACGTTCTCATCACAAAAAAAGACAGAGTTTCCAGTTGCCTGTATTGGGGAAATAAAGCACAGACTGCTTTGCAGAACACTAACGTTCTCATCACAAAAAAAGACAGAGTTTCCAGTTGCCTGTATTGGGGAAATAAAGCACAGACTGCTTTGCAGAACACTAACGTTCTCATCACAAAAAAAGACAGAGTTTCCAGTTGCCTGTATTGGGGAAATAAAGCACAGACTGCTTTGCAGAACACTAACGTTCTCATCACAAAAAAAGACAGAGTTTCCAGTTGCCTGTATTGGGGAAATAAAGCACAGACTGCTTTGCAGAACACTAACGTTCTCATCACAAAAAAAGACAGAGTTTCCAGTTGCCTGTATTGGGGAAATAAAGCACAGACTGCTTTGCAGAACACTAACGTTCTCATCACAAAAAAAGACAGAGTTTCCAGTTGCCTGTATTGGGGAAATAAAGCACAGACTGCTTTGCAGAACACTAACGTTCTCATCACAAAAAAAGACAGAGTTTCCAGTTGCCTGTATTGGGGAAATAAAGCACAGACTGCTTTGCAGAACACTAACGTTCTCATCACAAAAAAAGACAGAGTTTCCAGTTGCCTGTATTGGGGAAATAAAGCACAGACTGCTTTGCAGAACACTAACGTTCTCATCACAAAAAAAGACAGAGTTTCCAGTTGCCTGTATTGGGGAAATAAAGCACAGACTGCTTTGCAGAACACTAACGTTCTCATCACAAAAAAAGACAGAGTTTCCAGTTGCCTGTATTGGGGAAATAAAGCACAGACTGCTTTGCAGAACACTAACGTTCTCATCACAAAAAAAGACAGAGTTTCCAGTTGCCTGTATTGGGGAAATAAAGCACAGACTGCTTTGCAGAACACTAACGTTCTCATCACAAAAAAAGACAGAGTTTCCAGTTGCCTGTATTGGGGAAATAAAGCACAGACTGCTTTGCAGAACACTAACGTTCTCATCACAAAAAAAGACAGAGTTTCCAGTTGCCTGTATTGGGGAAATAAAGCACAGACTGCTTTGCAGAACACTAACGTTCTCATCACAAAAAAAGACAGAGTTTCCAGTTGCCTGTATTGGGGAAATAAAGCACAGACTGCTTTGCAGAACACTAACGTTCTCATCACAAAAAAAGACAGAGTTTCCAGTTGCCTGTATTGGGGAAATAAAGCACAGACTGCTTTGCAGAACACTAACGTTCTCATCACAAAAAAAGACAGAGTTTCCAGTTGCCTGTATTGGGGAAATAAAGCACAGACTGCTTTGCAGAACACTAACGTTCTCATCACAAAAAAAGACAGAGTTTCCAGTTGCCTGTATTGGGGAAATAAAGCACAGACTGCTTTGCAGAACACTAACGTTCTCATCACAAAAAAAGACAGAGTTTCCAGTTGCCTGTATTGGGGAAATAAAGCACAGACTGCTTTGCAGAACACTAACGTTCTCATCACAAAAAAAGACAGAGTTTCCAGTTGCCTGTATTGGGGAAATAAAGCACAGACTGCTTTGCAGAACACTAACGTTCTCATCACAAAAAAAGACAGAGTTTCCAGTTGCCTGTATTGGGGAAATAAAGCACAGACTGCTTTGCAGAACACTAACGTTCTCATCACAAAAAAAGACAGAGTTTCCAGTTGCCTGTATTGGGGAAATAAAGCACAGACTGCTTTGCAGAACACTAACGTTCTCATCACAAAAAAAGACAGAGTTTCCAGTTGCCTGTATTGGGGAAATAAAGCACAGACTGCTTTGCAGAACACTAACGTTCTCATCACAAAAAAAGACAGAGTTTCCAGTTGCCTGTATTGGGGAAATAAAGCACAGACTGCTTTGCAGAACACTAACGTTCTCATCACAAAAAAAGACAGAGTTTCCAGTTGCCTGTATTGGGGAAATAAAGCACAGACTGCTTTGCAGAACACTAACGTTCTCATCACAAAAAAAGACAGAGTTTCCAGTTGCCTGTATTGGGGAAATAAAGCACAGACTGCTTTGCAGAACACTAACGTTCTCATCACAAAAAAAGACAGAGTTTCCAGTTGCCTGTATTGGGGAAATAAAGCACAGACTGCTTTGCAGAACACTAACGTTCTCATCACAAAAAAAGACAGAGTTTCCAGTTGCCTGTATTGGGGAAATAAAGCACAGACTGCTTTGCAGAACACTAACGTTCTCATCACAAAAAAAGACAGAGTTTCCAGTTGCCTGTATTGGGGAAATAAAGCACAGACTGCTTTGCAGAACACTAACGTTCTCATCACAAAAAAAGACAGAGTTTCCAGTTGCCTGTATTGGGGAAATAAAGCACAGACTGCTTTGCAGAACACTAACGTTCTCATCACAAAAAAAGACAGAGTTTCCAGTTGCCTGTATTGGGGAAATAAAGCACAGACTGCTTTGCAGAACACTAACGTTCTCATCACAAAAAAAGACAGAGTTTCCAGTTGCCTGTATTGGGGAAATAAAGCACAGACTGCTTTGCAGAACACTAACGTTCTCATCACAAAAAAAGACAGAGTTTCCAGTTGCCTGTATTGGGGAAATAAAGCACAGACTGCTTTGCAGAACACTAACGTTCTCATCACAAAAAAAGACAGAGTTTCCAGTTGCCTGTATTGGGGAAATAAAGCACAGACTGCTTTGCAGAACACTAACGTTCTCATCACAAAAAAAGACAGAGTTTCCAGTTGCCTGTATTGGGGAAATAAAGCACAGACTGCTTTGCAGAACACTAACGTTCTCATCACAAAAAAAGACAGAGTTTCCAGTTGCCTGTATTGGGGAAATAAAGCACAGACTGCTTTGCAGAACACTAACGTTCTCATCACAAAAAAAGACAGAGTTTCCAGTTGCCTGTATTGGGGAAATAAAGCACAGACTGCTTTGCAGAACACTAACGTTCTCATCACAAAAAAAGACAGAGTTTCCAGTTGCCTGTATTGGGGAAATAAAGCACAGACTGCTTTGCAGAACACTAACGTTCTCATCACAAAAAAAGACAGAGTTTCCAGTTGCCTGTATTGGGGAAATAAAGCACAGACTGCTTTGCAGAACACTAACGTTCTCATCACAAAAAAAGACAGAGTTTCCAGTTGCCTGTATTGGGGAAATAAAGCACAGACTGCTTTGCAGAACACTAACGTTCTCATCACAAAAAAAGACAGAGTTTCCAGTTGCCTGTATTGGGGAAATAAAGCACAGACTGCTTTGCAGAACACTAACGTTCTCATCACAAAAAAAGACAGAGTTTCCAGTTGCCTGTATTGGGGAAATAAAGCACAGACTGCTTTGCAGAACACTAACGTTCTCATCACAAAAAAAGACAGAGTTTCCAGTTGCCTGTATTGGGGAAATAAAGCACAGACTGCTTTGCAGAACACTAACGTTCTCATCACAAAAAAAGACAGAGTTTCCAGTTGCCTGTATTGGGGAAATAAAGCACAGACTGCTTTGCAGAACACTAACGTTCTCATCACAAAAAAAGACAGAGTTTCCAGTTGCCTGTATTGGGGAAATAAAGCACAGACTGCTTTGCAGAACACTAACGTTCTCATCACAAAAAAAGACAGAGTTTCCAGTTGCCTGTATTGGGGAAATAAAGCACAGACTGCTTTGCAGAACACTAACGTTCTCATCACAAAAAAAGACAGAGTTTCCAGTTGCCTGTATTGGGGAAATAAAGCACAGACTGCTTTGCAGAACACTAACGTTCTCATCACAAAAAAAGACAGAGTTTCCAGTTGCCTGTATTGGGGAAATAAAGCACAGACTGCTTTGCAGAACACTAACGTTCTCATCACAAAAAAAGACAGAGTTTCCAGTTGCCTGTATTGGGGAAATAAAGCACAGACTGCTTTGCAGAACACTAACGTTCTCATCACAAAAAAAGACAGAGTTTCCAGTTGCCTGTATTGGGGAAATAAAGCACAGACTGCTTTGCAGAACACTAACGTTCTCATCACAAAAAAAGACAGAGTTTCCAGTTGCCTGTATTGGGGAAATAAAGCACAGACTGCTTTGCAGAACACTAACGTTCTCATCACAAAAAAAGACAGAGTTTCCAGTTGCCTGTATTGGGGAAATAAAGCACAGACTGCTTTGCAGAACACTAACGTTCTCATCACAAAAAAAGACAGAGTTTCCAGTTGCCTGTATTGGGGAAATAAAGCACAGACTGCTTTGCAGAACACTAACGTTCTCATCACAAAAAAAGACAGAGTTTCCAGTTGCCTGTATTGGGGAAATAAAGCACAGACTGCTTTGCAGAACACTAACGTTCTCATCACAAAAAAAGACAGAGTTTCCAGTTGCCTGTATTGGGGAAATAAAGCACAGACTGCTTTGCAGAACACTAACGTTCTCATCACAAAAAAAGACAGAGTTTCCAGTTGCCTGTATTGGGGAAATAAAGCACAGACTGCTTTGCAGAACACTAACGTTCTCATCACAAAAAAAGACAGAGTTTCCAGTTGCCTGTATTGGGGAAATAAAGCACAGACTGCTTTGCAGAACACTAACGTTCTCATCACAAAAAAAGACAGAGTTTCCAGTTGCCTGTATTGGGGAAATAAAGCACAGACTGCTTTGCAGAACACTAACGTTCTCATCACAAAAAAAGACAGAGTTTCCAGTTGCCTGTATTGGGGAAATAAAGCACAGACTGCTTTGCAGAACACTAACGTTCTCATCACAAAAAAAGACAGAGTTTCCAGTTGCCTGTATTGGGGAAATAAAGCACAGACTGCTTTGCAGAACACTAACGTTCTCATCACAAAAAAAGACAGAGTTTCCAGTTGCCTGTATTGGGGAAATAAAGCACAGACTGCTTTGCAGAACACTAACGTTCTCATCACAAAAAAAGACAGAGTTTCCAGTTGCCTGTATTGGGGAAATAAAGCACAGACTGCTTTGCAGAACACTAACGTTCTCATCACAAAAAAAGACAGAGTTTCCAGTTGCCTGTATTGGGGAAATAAAGCACAGACTGCTTTGCAGAACACTAACGTTCTCATCACAAAAAAAGACAGAGTTTCCAGTTGCCTGTATTGGGGAAATAAAGCACAGACTGCTTTGCAGAACACTAACGTTCTCATCACAAAAAAAGACAGAGTTTCCAGTTGCCTGTATTGGGGAAATAAAGCACAGACTGCTTTGCAGAACACTAACGTTCTCATCACAAAAAAAGACAGAGTTTCCAGTTGCCTGTATTGGGGAAATAAAGCACAGACTGCTTTGCAGAACACTAACGTTCTCATCACAAAAAAAGACAGAGTTTCCAGTTGCCTGTATTGGGGAAATAAAGCACAGACTGCTTTGCAGAACACTAACGTTCTCATCACAAAAAAAGACAGAGTTTCCAGTTGCCTGTATTGGGGAAATAAAGCACAGACTGCTTTGCAGAACACTAACGTTCTCATCACAAAAAAAGACAGAGTTTCCAGTTGCCTGTATTGGGGAAATAAAGCACAGACTGCTTTGCAGAACACTAACGTTCTCATCACAAAAAAAGACAGAGTTTCCAGTTGCCTGTATTGGGGAAATAAAGCACAGACTGCTTTGCAGAACACTAACGTTCTCATCACAAAAAAAGACAGAGTTTCCAGTTGCCTGTATTGGGGAAATAAAGCACAGACTGCTTTGCAGAACACTAACGTTCTCATCACAAAAAAAGACAGAGTTTCCAGTTGCCTGTATTGGGGAAATAAAGCACAGACTGCTTTGCAGAACACTAACGTTCTCATCACAAAAAAAGACAGAGTTTCCAGTTGCCTGTATTGGGGAAATAAAGCACAGACTGCTTTGCAGAACACTAACGTTCTCATCACAAAAAAAGACAGAGTTTCCAGTTGCCTGTATTGGGGAAATAAAGCACAGACTGCTTTGCAGAACACTAACGTTCTCATCACAAAAAAAGACAGAGTTTCCAGTTGCCTGTATTGGGGAAATAAAGCACAGACTGCTTTGCAGAACACTAACGTTCTCATCACAAAAAAAGACAGAGTTTCCAGTTGCCTGTATTGGGGAAATAAAGCACAGACTGCTTTGCAGAACACTAACGTTCTCATCACAAAAAAAGACAGAGTTTCCAGTTGCCTGTATTGGGGAAATAAAGCACAGACTGCTTTGCAGAACACTAACGTTCTCATCACAAAAAAAGACAGAGTTTCCAGTTGCCTGTATTGGGGAAATAAAGCACAGACTGCTTTGCAGAACACTAACGTTCTCATCACAAAAAAAGACAGAGTTTCCAGTTGCCTGTATTGGGGAAATAAAGCACAGACTGCTTTGCAGAACACTAACGTTCTCATCACAAAAAAAGACAGAGTTTCCAGTTGCCTGTATTGGGGAAATAAAGCACAGACTGCTTTGCAGAACACTAACGTTCTCATCACAAAAAAAGACAGAGTTTCCAGTTGCCTGTATTGGGGAAATAAAGCACAGACTGCTTTGCAGAACACTAACGTTCTCATCACAAAAAAAGACAGAGTTTCCAGTTGCCTGTATTGGGGAAATAAAGCACAGACTGCTTTGCAGAACACTAACGTTCTCATCACAAAAAAAGACAGAGTTTCCAGTTGCCTGTATTGGGGAAATAAAGCACAGACTGCTTTGCAGAACACTAACGTTCTCATCACAAAAAAAGACAGAGTTTCCAGTTGCCTGTATTGGGGAAATAAAGCACAGACTGCTTTGCAGAACACTAACGTTCTCATCACAAAAAAAGACAGAGTTTCCAGTTGCCTGTATTGGGGAAATAAAGCACAGACTGCTTTGCAGAACACTAACGTTCTCATCACAAAAAAAGACAGAGTTTCCAGTTGCCTGTATTGGGGAAATAAAGCACAGACTGCTTTGCAGAACACTAACGTTCTCATCACAAAAAAAGACAGAGTTTCCAGTTGCCTGTATTGGGGAAATAAAGCACAGACTGCTTTGCAGAACACTAACGTTCTCATCACAAAAAAAGACAGAGTTTCCAGTTGCCTGTATTGGGGAAATAAAGCACAGACTGCTTTGCAGAACACTAACGTTCTCATCACAAAAAAAGACAGAGTTTCCAGTTGCCTGTATTGGGGAAATAAAGCACAGACTGCTTTGCAGAACACTAACGTTCTCATCACAAAAAAAGACAGAGTTTCCAGTTGCCTGTATTGGGGAAATAAAGCACAGACTGCTTTGCAGAACACTAACGTTCTCATCACAAAAAAAGACAGAGTTTCCAGTTGCCTGTATTGGGGAAATAAAGCACAGACTGCTTTGCAGAACACTAACGTTCTCATCACAAAAAAAGACAGAGTTTCCAGTTGCCTGTATTGGGGAAATAAAGCACAGACTGCTTTGCAGAACACTAACGTTCTCATCACAAAAAAAGACAGAGTTTCCAGTTGCCTGTATTGGGGAAATAAAGCACAGACTGCTTTGCAGAACACTAACGTTCTCATCACAAAAAAAGACAGAGTTTCCAGTTGCCTGTATTGGGGAAATAAAGCACAGACTGCTTTGCAGAACACTAACGTTCTCATCACAAAAAAAGACAGAGTTTCCAGTTGCCTGTATTGGGGAAATAAAGCACAGACTGCTTTGCAGAACACTAACGTTCTCATCACAAAAAAAGACAGAGTTTCCAGTTGCCTGTATTGGGGAAATAAAGCACAGACTGCTTTGCAGAACACTAACGTTCTCATCACAAAAAAAGACAGAGTTTCCAGTTGCCTGTATTGGGGAAATAAAGCACAGACTGCTTTGCAGAACACTAACGTTCTCATCACAAAAAAAGACAGAGTTTCCAGTTGCCTGTATTGGGGAAATAAAGCACAGACTGCTTTGCAGAACACTAACGTTCTCATCACAAAAAAAGACAGAGTTTCCAGTTGCCTGTATTGGGGAAATAAAGCACAGACTGCTTTGCAGAACACTAACGTTCTCATCACAAAAAAAGACAGAGTTTCCAGTTGCCTGTATTGGGGAAATAAAGCACAGACTGCTTTGCAGAACACTAACGTTCTCATCACAAAAAAAGACAGAGTTTCCAGTTGCCTGTATTGGGGAAATAAAGCACAGACTGCTTTGCAGAACACTAACGTTCTCATCACAAAAAAAGACAGAGTTTCCAGTTGCCTGTATTGGGGAAATAAAGCACAGACTGCTTTGCAGAACACTAACGTTCTCATCACAAAAAAAGACAGAGTTTCCAGTTGCCTGTATTGGGGAAATAAAGCACAGACTGCTTTGCAGAACACTAACGTTCTCATCACAAAAAAAGACAGAGTTTCCAGTTGCCTGTATTGGGGAAATAAAGCACAGACTGCTTTGCAGAACACTAACGTTCTCATCACAAAAAAAGACAGAGTTTCCAGTTGCCTGTATTGGGGAAATAAAGCACAGACTGCTTTGCAGAACACTAACGTTCTCATCACAAAAAAAGACAGAGTTTCCAGTTGCCTGTATTGGGGAAATAAAGCACAGACTGCTTTGCAGAACACTAACGTTCTCATCACAAAAAAAGACAGAGTTTCCAGTTGCCTGTATTGGGGAAATAAAGCACAGACTGCTTTGCAGAACACTAACGTTCTCATCACAAAAAAAGACAGAGTTTCCAGTTGCCTGTATTGGGGAAATAAAGCACAGACTGCTTTGCAGAACACTAACGTTCTCATCACAAAAAAAGACAGAGTTTCCAGTTGCCTGTATTGGGGAAATAAAGCACAGACTGCTTTGCAGAACACTAACGTTCTCATCACAAAAAAAGACAGAGTTTCCAGTTGCCTGTATTGGGGAAATAAAGCACAGACTGCTTTGCAGAACACTAACGTTCTCATCACAAAAAAAGACAGAGTTTCCAGTTGCCTGTATTGGGGAAATAAAGCACAGACTGCTTTGCAGAACACTAACGTTCTCATCACAAAAAAAGACAGAGTTTCCAGTTGCC
The DNA here is from genome assembly GCF_030684315.1 of Stegostoma tigrinum. Lineage (NCBI taxonomy): Eukaryota > Metazoa > Chordata > Chondrichthyes > Orectolobiformes > Stegostomatidae > Stegostoma > Stegostoma tigrinum. The sequence continues at coordinate 865,885 of NC_081368.1, read as the reverse complement.
TGTATTGGGGAAATAAAGCACAGACTGCTTTGCAGAACACTAACGTTCTCATCACAAAAAAAGACAGAGTTTCCAGTTGCCTGTATTGGGGAAATAAAGCACAGACTGCTTTGCAGAACACTAACGTTCTCATCACAAAAAAAGACAGAGTTTCCAGTTGCCTGTATTGGGGAAATAAAGCACAGACTGCTTTGCAGAACACTAACGTTCTCATCACAAAAAAAGACAGAGTTTCCAGTTGCCTGTATTGGGGAAATAAAGCACAGACTGCTTTGCAGAACACTAACGTTCTCATCACAAAAAAAGACAGAGTTTCCAGTTGCCTGTATTGGGGAAATAAAGCACAGACTGCTTTGCAGAACACTAACGTTCTCATCACAAAAAAAGACAGAGTTTCCAGTTGCCTGTATTGGGGAAATAAAGCACAGACTGCTTTGCAGAACACTAACGTTCTCATCACAAAAAAAGACAGAGTTTCCAGTTGCCTGTATTGGGGAAATAAAGCACAGACTGCTTTGCAGAACACTAACGTTCTCATCACAAAAAAAGACAGAGTTTCCAGTTGCCTGTATTGGGGAAATAAAGCACAGACTGCTTTGCAGAACACTAACGTTCTCATCACAAAAAAAGACAGAGTTTCCAGTTGCCTGTATTGGGGAAATAAAGCACAGACTGCTTTGCAGAACACTAACGTTCTCATCACAAAAAAAGACAGAGTTTCCAGTTGCCTGTATTGGGGAAATAAAGCACAGACTGCTTTGCAGAACACTAACGTTCTCATCACAAAAAAAGACAGAGTTTCCAGTTGCCTGTATTGGGGAAATAAAGCACAGACTGCTTTGCAGAACACTAACGTTCTCATCACAAAAAAAGACAGAGTTTCCAGTTGCCTGTATTGGGGAAATAAAGCACAGACTGCTTTGCAGAACACTAACGTTCTCATCACAAAAAAAGACAGAGTTTCCAGTTGCCTGTATTGGGGAAATAAAGCACAGACTGCTTTGCAGAACACTAACGTTCTCATCACAAAAAAAGACAGAGTTTCCAGTTGCCTGTATTGGGGAAATAAAGCACAGACTGCTTTGCAGAACACTAACGTTCTCATCACAAAAAAAGACAGAGTTTCCAGTTGCCTGTATTGGGGAAATAAAGCACAGACTGCTTTGCAGAACACTAACGTTCTCATCACAAAAAAAGACAGAGTTTCCAGTTGCCTGTATTGGGGAAATAAAGCACAGACTGCTTTGCAGAACACTAACGTTCTCATCACAAAAAAAGACAGAGTTTCCAGTTGCCTGTATTGGGGAAATAAAGCACAGACTGCTTTGCAGAACACTAACGTTCTCATCACAAAAAAAGACAGAGTTTCCAGTTGCCTGTATTGGGGAAATAAAGCACAGACTGCTTTGCAGAACACTAACGTTCTCATCACAAAAAAAGACAGAGTTTCCAGTTGCCTGTATTGGGGAAATAAAGCACAGACTGCTTTGCAGAACACTAACGTTCTCATCACAAAAAAAGACAGAGTTTCCAGTTGCCTGTATTGGGGAAATAAAGCACAGACTGCTTTGCAGAACACTAACGTTCTCATCACAAAAAAAGACAGAGTTTCCAGTTGCCTGTATTGGGGAAATAAAGCACAGACTGCTTTGCAGAACACTAACGTTCTCATCACAAAAAAAGACAGAGTTTCCAGTTGCCTGTATTGGGGAAATAAAGCACAGACTGCTTTGCAGAACACTAACGTTCTCATCACAAAAAAAGACAGAGTTTCCAGTTGCCTGTATTGGGGAAATAAAGCACAGACTGCTTTGCAGAACACTAACGTTCTCATCACAAAAAAAGACAGAGTTTCCAGTTGCCTGTATTGGGGAAATAAAGCACAGACTGCTTTGCAGAACACTAACGTTCTCATCACAAAAAAAGACAGAGTTTCCAGTTGCCTGTATTGGGGAAATAAAGCACAGACTGCTTTGCAGAACACTAACGTTCTCATCACAAAAAAAGACAGAGTTTCCAGTTGCCTGTATTGGGGAAATAAAGCACAGACTGCTTTGCAGAACACTAACGTTCTCATCACAAAAAAAGACAGAGTTTCCAGTTGCCTGTATTGGGGAAATAAAGCACAGACTGCTTTGCAGAACACTAACGTTCTCATCACAAAAAAAGACAGAGTTTCCAGTTGCCTGTATTGGGGAAATAAAGCACAGACTGCTTTGCAGAACACTAACGTTCTCATCACAAAAAAAGACAGAGTTTCCAGTTGCCTGTATTGGGGAAATAAAGCACAGACTGCTTTGCAGAACACTAACGTTCTCATCACAAAAAAAGACAGAGTTTCCAGTTGCCTGTATTGGGGAAATAAAGCACAGACTGCTTTGCAGAACACTAACGTTCTCATCACAAAAAAAGACAGAGTTTCCAGTTGCCTGTATTGGGGAAATAAAGCACAGACTGCTTTGCAGAACACTAACGTTCTCATCACAAAAAAAGACAGAGTTTCCAGTTGCCTGTATTGGGGAAATAAAGCACAGACTGCTTTGCAGAACACTAACGTTCTCATCACAAAAAAAGACAGAGTTTCCAGTTGCCTGTATTGGGGAAATAAAGCACAGACTGCTTTGCAGAACACTAACGTTCTCATCACAAAAAAAGACAGAGTTTCCAGTTGCCTGTATTGGGGAAATAAAGCACAGACTGCTTTGCAGAACACTAACGTTCTCATCACAAAAAAAGACAGAGTTTCCAGTTGCCTGTATTGGGGAAATAAAGCACAGACTGCTTTGCAGAACACTAACGTTCTCATCACAAAAAAAGACAGAGTTTCCAGTTGCCTGTATTGGGGAAATAAAGCACAGACTGCTTTGCAGAACACTAACGTTCTCATCACAAAAAAAGACAGAGTTTCCAGTTGCCTGTATTGGGGAAATAAAGCACAGACTGCTTTGCAGAACACTAACGTTCTCATCACAAAAAAAGACAGAGTTTCCAGTTGCCTGTATTGGGGAAATAAAGCACAGACTGCTTTGCAGAACACTAACGTTCTCATCACAAAAAAAGACAGAGTTTCCAGTTGCCTGTATTGGGGAAATAAAGCACAGACTGCTTTGCAGAACACTAACGTTCTCATCACAAAAAAAGACAGAGTTTCCAGTTGCCTGTATTGGGGAAATAAAGCACAGACTGCTTTGCAGAACACTAACGTTCTCATCACAAAAAAAGACAGAGTTTCCAGTTGCCTGTATTGGGGAAATAAAGCACAGACTGCTTTGCAGAACACTAACGTTCTCATCACAAAAAAAGACAGAGTTTCCAGTTGCCTGTATTGGGGAAATAAAGCACAGACTGCTTTGCAGAACACTAACGTTCTCATCACAAAAAAAGACAGAGTTTCCAGTTGCCTGTATTGGGGAAATAAAGCACAGACTGCTTTGCAGAACACTAACGTTCTCATCACAAAAAAAGACAGAGTTTCCAGTTGCCTGTATTGGGGAAATAAAGCACAGACTGCTTTGCAGAACACTAACGTTCTCATCACAAAAAAAGACAGAGTTTCCAGTTGCCTGTATTGGGGAAATAAAGCACAGACTGCTTTGCAGAACACTAACGTTCTCATCACAAAAAAAGACAGAGTTTCCAGTTGCCTGTATTGGGGAAATAAAGCACAGACTGCTTTGCAGAACACTAACGTTCTCATCACAAAAAAAGACAGAGTTTCCAGTTGCCTGTATTGGGGAAATAAAGCACAGACTGCTTTGCAGAACACTAACGTTCTCATCACAAAAAAAGACAGAGTTTCCAGTTGCCTGTATTGGGGAAATAAAGCACAGACTGCTTTGCAGAACACTAACGTTCTCATCACAAAAAAAGACAGAGTTTCCAGTTGCCTGTATTGGGGAAATAAAGCACAGACTGCTTTGCAGAACACTAACGTTCTCATCACAAAAAAAGACAGAGTTTCCAGTTGCCTGTATTGGGGAAATAAAGCACAGACTGCTTTGCAGAACACTAACGTTCTCATCACAAAAAAAGACAGAGTTTCCAGTTGCCTGTATTGGGGAAATAAAGCACAGACTGCTTTGCAGAACACTAACGTTCTCATCACAAAAAAAGACAGAGTTTCCAGTTGCCTGTATTGGGGAAATAAAGCACAGACTGCTTTGCAGAACACTAACGTTCTCATCACAAAAAAAGACAGAGTTTCCAGTTGCCTGTATTGGGGAAATAAAGCACAGACTGCTTTGCAGAACACTAACGTTCTCATCACAAAAAAAGACAGAGTTTCCAGTTGCCTGTATTGGGGAAATAAAGCACAGACTGCTTTGCAGAACACTAACGTTCTCATCACAAAAAAAGACAGAGTTTCCAGTTGCCTGTATTGGGGAAATAAAGCACAGACTGCTTTGCAGAACACTAACGTTCTCATCACAAAAAAAGACAGAGTTTCCAGTTGCCTGTATTGGGGAAATAAAGCACAGACTGCTTTGCAGAACACTAACGTTCTCATCACAAAAAAAGACAGAGTTTCCAGTTGCCTGTATTGGGGAAATAAAGCACAGACTGCTTTGCAGAACACTAACGTTCTCATCACAAAAAAAGACAGAGTTTCCAGTTGCCTGTATTGGGGAAATAAAGCACAGACTGCTTTGCAGAACACTAACGTTCTCATCACAAAAAAAGACAGAGTTTCCAGTTGCCTGTATTGGGGAAATAAAGCACAGACTGCTTTGCAGAACACTAACGTTCTCATCACAAAAAAAGACAGAGTTTCCAGTTGCCTGTATTGGGGAAATAAAGCACAGACTGCTTTGCAGAACACTAACGTTCTCATCACAAAAAAAGACAGAGTTTCCAGTTGCCTGTATTGGGGAAATAAAGCACAGACTGCTTTGCAGAACACTAACGTTCTCATCACAAAAAAAGACAGAGTTTCCAGTTGCCTGTATTGGGGAAATAAAGCACAGACTGCTTTGCAGAACACTAACGTTCTCATCACAAAAAAAGACAGAGTTTCCAGTTGCCTGCCACTTCAACACCCCACCCTGTTCCCTGGCCAACATCTGTGTCAGGCTTGGCGCAGATTTCCAGCGAAGCTCAACGCAAGCTACAAGAACAACATTTCATTTTCGGCTTGGAAATCCTGCAGCCCTCTGGGCTTAATATTTTAGGGCTTGACCACCTTTCTCCGTGCTTCTCCCACACCCACACACACACTAGGCCTTGTTATCACACCATCTGCTATTACACATTACCCATTGTCAGCTACTAATAGTCACCATAAGCAGCTATTCATTCCCCCAGACAAAGCTTCAACCATTCCTTAATCTGTCCAGTGATAATGGGAACTGCAGATGCTGAAGAATCCAAGATAATAAAATGTGAGGCTGGATGAACACAGGAGGCCCAGCAGCATCTCAGGAGCACAAAAGCTGACGTTTCGGGCCTAGACCCTTCATCAGAGAGGGGGATGGGGTGAGGGTTCTGGAATAAATAGGAAGAGAGGGGGAGGCCGACCGAAGATGGAGAGAAAAGAAGATAGGTAGAGAGGAGAGTAGAGGTGGGGAGGTAGGGAGGGGATAGGTCAGTCCAGGGAAGATGGACAGGTCAAGGAGGTGGGATGAGATTGGTAGGTAGGAGATGGAGGTGAGGCTTGGGGTGGGAGGAAGGGATGGGTGAGAGGAAGAACAGGTTAGGGAGGCAGAGACAGGTTGGACTGGTTTTGGGATGCAGTGGGTGGAGGGGAAGAGCTGGGCTGGTTGTGCAGTGCAGTGGGGGGAGGGGACGAACTGGGCTGGTTTTGGGATGCGGTGGGGGAAGGGGAGATTTTGAAGTTGGTGAAGTCCACATTGATACCATTGGGCTGCAGGATTCCCAAGCGGAATATAAGTTGCTGTTCCTGCAACCTTTGGGTGGCATCATTGTGGCAGTGCAGGAGGCCCACGATGGACATGTCATCTAAAGAATGGGAGGGGGAGTGGAAATGGTTTGCGACTCAGAGGTGCAGTTGTTTATTGCGAACCGAGCGGAGGTGTTCTGCAAAGCGGTCCCCAAGCCTCCGCTTGGTTTCCCCAATGTAGAGGAAGCCACACCGGGTACAGTGGATGCAGTATACCACATTGGCAAATGTGCAGGTGAACCTCGGCTTAATGTGGAAAGTCATCTTGGGGCCTGGGATAGGGGTGAGGGAGGAGGTGTGGGGGCAAGTGTAGCATTTCCTGTGGTTGCAGGGGAAGGTGCCGGGTGTGGTGGGGTTGGAATGAGTGTGGAGCGGACAAGGGAGTCACGGAGAGAGTGGTCTCTCCGGAGAGCAGACAGGGGTGGGGATGGAAAAATGTCTTGGGTGGTGGGGTCGGATTGTAGATGGCGGAAGTGTCGGAGGATGATGCATCAATCTGTCCAATTTCTTTTTGTCTCTCTCTTTGGGCTCTACTTCCATCTTCCCCTTCCCCCCACCCCATCTTTGCTATTAAAACCAGCTTTTCCCTAGGTACCACTAGTTCTGAAGAAAGGTCACTGGGCCTGAAACAGCAACTCTGATCTTTCTCCACAGAAGCTCCCAGGCCTGCTGTTTCTCCAGTAGTTTTGATTCTGTTCCAAACTAATTCTACTGTTCTGCTCTCTGCCCATAATTCCATCAATTCCTAAAGTCCCACATACACCACAACCCTCCGCCCTCAGAGGTAAATAATGCAGGAGATCTGGATCAGACTATATGCGGAGTGACTACATTATGATACGATGTTATGACGCGCTTTAGAGGATGAATGTGTGAAATGTTTTATTGCTCTGTCCTATGCACTCACCTGTGAAACCACACGCTTCAGCCAATAGGAAGGTACTCCATGACATCAGGAAAAAAAGGGCTGTCTCCAGCAACTGAAAATCTCGAAGTCTGGTGAATTTTGTAACGTGTACAGGTTAAGGGAAATATTCAGGGGAGAGTTATTCAGCACAGAGAGGCCTTTCAGCCTGCACCAACGTACTCACACTAGTCTTACTTTCCAGCACTCAGCCCATAGCCTTGAATATTATGATATTTCATCCAAGTACTTTTTATGATGCTGAGGTTTCCCAATCCAACTACCCTCCCGGTACAATAAACCTCCCGCCTTTTGCCTTAAATAAATTCCCTTTCCTATTGACCCTTCAACTAAGGGGGGCAGCTTCTTCCGATCCATCAAGACCATGCCCCTCATGAAATTATACATCTCTAACAGATTTCCCCCTCAACCTTCTCTGCTCCAAAGAAAACAACCTGAGTTTATCCAGCCTCTCTTCATTAGCTAACCTTCTCCAATCCAGGCAACATCCTGGTGAATCTTCTCTGCATCCCCTCCAGCACAATCACATCCCTGCTACAGTGTGGGGATCAGAACTACACACAGTACTCAGGCTGTGGCCTGACCAACAGTCTGTACAGCTCCTACATAACCTCCCTGTTCTTATAATCTATAATTCGTCTGATAAAGGCAAGTGTCCTGTGTGCCTTCTTAACCATCCTATACCCTGACCTGCCACTTTCAGCGATCTGTGGACAAGCATCCCATAATCCCTCTGTGTTTCAGAGCTTCCGGGTATCCAGCCATTTGTTGAGTAAACCCTTGTCTTGTTACTTCTTCCAAAGTGCATCAGGGTTGACTCCCATCTGAGCAATCTGTCTACAGCCTCCTGCAACCTAAGACTGTCTTTGCGTCATCCAAAATTTACTGATCATCACCTCCACCACATTCTCATCTACATCAGTTATCTAGACCATGAGCAATAAGGAGCCAGGATAGAACGCTATGGTATACCACTACACACACAGCTCCAGTCACACAGCCTTCTACCACCACCATGTTCCATCTTGCCAAGTTAGCCTGGATCCCATGTGCTTTTAATTTCTTTATCACTCTTCCGTGTGGGGCCTTGTCAAAGGACTCTGCTGAAGTCCAGATAAATGTCCTACACTCATCTACATAGCTGGTCACCTCCTCAAAACATTCAAATCAAGCTTGTTAGGCATGACGTCACTCTGGCAAAGCCATGCTGACTATCCCTGATCTAACCTTGCCTCTCCAAATGGAGATTAACTTTATCCTTCACTGTTTTCTCCATTGTTCCCCAACTGCTGACTTACTGCTCTGTAGTCCCCTGGTCTATCTCTAACACCCTTCTTGTAAAGTGGGTCCACATTTGCTGTCCTCCAGTCCTCTGACACCTCTCCTGGGATCAGAGAGGAATTACAAATTTGGGTCAGAGCCCCTGTAATTTTCTCCCTCATCTCCCATAGCAGTTGGGATGCAACTCACCCAGACCATCATGATTTGTTGATTTTAAACCCATCAAAAACTCCAAAACCTCCTCAATCCTGTGAGAGTGAAGGAGACACACTCTGTGATACGGGAGGGAGTAAGGCACACTCAGAAATCCCTTGGAGGAGTCTATTCTGTACAATGTACGTACTGTTTGCAGCTTCATTCATTTCAAGCTCCAGTGAGAACCTTCCGGAAGAAATTTGAGGAAACTGCTCACATCTGATACGTTGTCACTCTGCAGACCCTGGAATCTGGGCAGGTCACTGAATGAAAATAAAGGAACTTACACTTGATCAGCACTTCTCGTATTCTTAGAATAATCCAAAGCATTGATACTGTTGTAGCTTGGCAAACTTGTGGCCATTTGATGCACAGCAAGATCCCATGATAGGCAATGTCATAACGCCTGGATAATTTGATCAAACCCATTGACGGACTGGCACTAGCAAGTACACCTTGACTCATTTTTCATTTAGTCTTTCATGGGATGTGGGTGTCACTGGCTGGACTAGGATTTATTGCCTGTCCCTAGTTGCCCCTCAAGAAGGTGGGGGTGAACTGCCTTCTTGAAACGCTGCAGCCCATGTGCTGTGGGTTGACCCACAATGTCCTTAGTGAGGGAATTCCAGGATTTTGACCCAGTGACAGTGAAGGAGCGATGATATATTTCCGAGTCAAGACGGTGAGTGGCTTGGAGGTGATCTTGCAGGGGGTGGGTGTTCCCATGTATCTGCTGCCCTTGATCTTCTAGATGGAAGTAGTCGTGGGTTTGTAAGGTGTTGTCTGAGGATCTTTGGTGAATTTCTGCAGTGAAGCTTGTAGATAGTACACACGACTGTTACTCAGCATTCGGCGGGGGCAGAAGTGGATGCGGTGTCAATCAAGCGGGGGCTGCTTTGTTCTGGATGGAGACAAAAGGATAGCAAATGTGGTTCCCCTGTTCAAGAAGGGGAGTAGAGACAACCCTGGCAATTATAGACCAGTGAGCCTTACCTCAGTTGTTGGTCAAGTGTTGGAAAAGGTTATAAGGGATAGGATTTATAATCACGTAGAAAAGAATAAATTGATTAGGGATAGTCAGCACGGTTTTGTGAAGGGAAGTTCGTGCCTCACAAACCTTATTGAGTTCTTTGAGAAGGTGACCAAACAGGTAGATGAGAGTAAACCGGTTGATGTGGTGTATATGGATTTCAGCAAGGCGTTCGATAAGGTTCCCCACAATAGGCTATTGTACAAAATGCGGAGGAATGGAATTGTGGGAGAGATAGCAGTTTGGAACGGAAATTGGCTTGCTGAAAGAAGACAGAGGGTGGTAGTTGATGGGAAATGTTCATCCTGGACAGCAGTTACTAGTGGTGTACCGCAAGGGTCGGTGTGGGGTCCACTGCTGTTTGTCACTTTTATAAATGACCTGGATGAGGGCGTAGAAGGATGGGTTAGTAAATTTGCAGACGACACTAAGGTCGGTGGAGTTGTGAATAGTGACGAAGGAAGTTGTAGGTTGCAGAGAGACATAGGTAAGCTGCAGAGCTGGACTGAGAGGTGGCAAATGGAGTTTAATGCAGACAAGTGTAAGGTGATGCACTTTGGTAGGAGTAACCAGAAGGCAAAGTACAGGGCCAATGATAAGATTCATAGTAGTATAGATGAGCAGAGAGATCTCGGTGTCCATGTATACAGATCCTTGAAAGTTGCCACACAGTTTGACAGGGCTGTTAAGAAGGCATACAGTGTTTTAGCTTTTATTAATAGAGGGATTGAGTTCCGGAACCAAGAGGTTATGGTGAAGCTGTACAAAACTCTGGTGCGGCCACACTTGGAGTATTGTGTACAGTTCTGGTCACCGCATTATAAGAAGGATGTGGAAGCTTTGGAAAGGGTGCAGAGGAGATTTACTAGGATGTTGCCTGGTATGGAGGGAAGGTCTTACAAGGAAAGGCTGAGGGACTCCAGGCTGTTTTCATTAGAGAGAAGAAGGTTGAGAGCTGACTTAATAGAAACATATAAAATAATCAGAGGGTTAGATAGGGTAGATAGGGAGAGCCTTTTTCCTTGAATGGTGATAGCGAGCACGAGGGGGCATAGCTTTCAATTGAGGGGTGAAAGATATAGGACAGATGTCAGAGGTAGTTTCTTTACTTAGAGAGTAGTAAGGGAATGGAACGCTTTGCCTGCAACGGTAGTAGATTCGCCATCTTTAGGTACATTTAAGTTGTCATTGGATAAGCATATGGACGTACATGGAATAGTGTAGGTTAGATGGGCTTGAGATCGGTATGACAGGTCGGCACAACATCGAGGGCCGAAGGGCCTGTACTGTGCTGTAATGTTCTATGTAAGCTTCTTGAATGTTGTTGAATATGTGTGCATCCAGGCAAGTGGGAAGTATTCCATCACACTCCTGACTTGTGCCTTGTAGATGGTGGACGGGCTCTGGGGATTCAGGAGGTGAGTTACTCCCCACAGTATTCCCAGCTTCTGGCCTGATCTTGCAGCCCTATGTTTATTCAGTGAGTCCAGTTAAGTTTCTGGTCAATAGTAACCCCCAGGCTGTTGATAGTGGGGGATTCAGTGATGGTAACACCACTGAATGTCAAGTGGTGATCGCTAGATTCTCTCCTGGTAGAGATGGTCTTTAGTGAGTTTTGAGAAGATTTGTAGCTTAGGTTGAGGTTCTGGATGTAAGTTTGCTCGCTGAGCTGGAAGATTCGTTTTCGGACGTTTCGTCACCATTCTAGGTAACATCATCAGTGAGCCTCCGGTGGAGCACTGGTGTTATGTCTTTGCCTAACACTTTAGTGGTATATTTGTACTTGCCTTTAGTCAGCCCATTCTCAATCTTGAACATGGACAGCTTCAGCATCTGAGGAGTCACAAATGGTGCTGAATATTATGCAAGCATTGGCAAACATCTGACCTTATGATGGAGACAAGGTGATTGATGAAGCAGCTGAAGATGGCTGAGCCCAGGATACTACCCTGAGGAACTCCTGCTGAGATGTCCTGGAGCTGAGATGACTGATCTTCAACAACCACAACCATTTTCCTATGTGCCAGGTATGACTCCAACCTGCAGAGAGTTTTCCCCCCAATTGCCACTGATTTCAGTATTGCTAGGGCTCTCTGATTCCATTTTTGGTCAAATGCAGCCTTGATCTTGAGGGCTGTCACTCTCACCTGATGTCTGGAATTCAGCTCTTTTATCCATTTGGTCCAATGTTCTGATGAAGTTTTGATGATAGGACAAAATCCTGGTACTTCCTACCTAACAGCACTATTTAAGCTCCCACATTTGAAGGTCTGCAGCAATTCAATGCAATTAAGGATGGCCGTATTGAATACACAAAATGCAAACCCACTCTAGCGGCTATGTCTTTAGTACCTGACCTGTTTGATCAGTAGTACTGGTGCCGAGCCACTCTTGATCGTGGACGCTGAAGTTCCCCACCCAGAGTACATTCTCTGTCCTTGCCACTCTCAATGCTTCTACTCAACACGGAGGAGTATTTATCCATCAGTCAAGAGAGGATAGTTCATGATAACAATAGTGTAGGTTAGATGGGCTTCAGATCGGTATGATAGGTCGGCACATCGAGTGCCGAAGGGCCTGTACTGTGCGGTAATGTTCTATGTTCTAACAGGAGATTTCCTTGCCAACATTTAATCTGCCACCATGAAATATTATAGGTTAGGAGTCAATGTTGAGGACTCCCAGGACAACGCTCTCCTGACTGTTTCCCACTGTTCCGCCACCTCTGCTGGGTCTGTCCTGCCAGTGAGACAGGGCATATCCAGGGATGGTGATGCCAGTGTCTGGGATTCTGTCTGTAAGGTGCGATTATGTAGGCATGACTATGTGAAGCTTTGCTTGACAAATCTGTTAGACAGCTCTCTCAGTTTTGGCACTAGACCCCGGCTGTTAGTGTGGAACAAAAACAAAGTTGCTGGAAAAGCTCAGCAGGTCTGGCAGTATCTGTGAAGGAGAAAACAGAGTACAATGTTTTGGGTCCAGTGGCCCTTCCTCAGAACTGATGGTGACTGGGAAAACGTCAGTTTATATACAGGAAATAGGGAGGTGGGTGGGCTAGGGAGTAAACGATAGGATAGAGCCCAAAGAGAGAGACAGACAGTTGGACAGACAAAGCAGTTGCTAACGATCAGGCTGGGAGGGTGAATAGTTGTTAATGGGGACTGTTAGTGACTAACAATGGTAGGTGCGTAGTGTCAGGCTATGTGATAACATAGCCTGGTGTGTGGGGTGGGGGGCTGGGACATGGGGGGAGTTTAGGCCCTAAAATTATTGAACTCAATATTGAGTCCTGAGGGCCGTAGGGTCCCCAAGTGGAAAATGAGATATTGTTCCTCCAGCTTGCGTTGGGTTTTACTGGAACACTGCAGCAAGCCAGAGACAGAGATGTTGACCAGGAACAGGGTGGTGCATTGAAGTGGCAGGCAACGGGTAGTTCAGAGTCTTTTTTGTGAGCAGAACATAGATGTTCTGCAAAGCAGTCGCCAAGTCTATGCTTCGATTTCCCCAATGTCGAGGAGACCACATTATGAGCGGTGAATGCAGTAGACTAGATTGTGGGAAGTACAGGTGAAGTGTTGCTTCACCTGGAACACAGAACATAGAACTTAGAACAATACAGCGCAGAACAGGCCCTTCAGCCCTCGATGTTCTGCCGATCTGTGAACTAATCTAAGCCCCTCCTCCTACACTATCCCATCATTATCCAAACGCTTATCCAGGGACTGTTTAAATGCCCCTAATGTGGCTGAGTTAACTACATTGGCAGGCAGGGCGTTCCACGCCCTTACCACTCTCTGAGTAAAGAAAGGTATGTTTGGACTGGAAGAAAAGGGGTATGTGGAACATTCCTTGTTCCATTCCTATTCCAGCCCCCACCCACAACTCTTTCTCCGATACATCCAAAACACTCTTATTTAGAATTGGAAAACTTCATCAATTTAGCTTCCGATTTCCACCCTGCCCTCACTTTCACCTGGAGTATGTCTGACTCCTCTCTTCCCTTCCTTGACAGTTCTGTTTCCATTTCTGGGGATAGACCAGCCACTAATATCAATGGATGTGAGACTGCTCGCTGAGCTGGAAGGTTAGTTTTCAGACGTTTCGTCACCATTCTAGTTAACATCATCAGTGAGCCTCCGACGAAGCGCTGGTGTTATTTCCCGCTTTCTATTTATCTGTTGAAGTTTCCTTGGGTTGGTGATGTCATTTCCTGCGTTGTTGATGTCATTTCCTGTTCTTTTTCTCAGAGGATGGTAGATTGGCTCCAAATCAATGTGTTTGTTGATGGAATTCTGGTTGGAATGCCATGCTTCTAGGAATTCTCGTGCATATCTCTGTTTGGCTTGTCCTAGGATGGATGTGTTGTTCCAATCAAAGTGGTGTCCTTCCTCATCAGTATTTAAGGATACGAGTGATAGTGGGTCATGTCGTTTTGTGGCTAGTTTCTAGAAAGCTAGCCACCAGGATACATGAACATCAACTAGCCACAAAACGACATGACCCACTATCACTAGTATCCTTACATACAGATGAGGAAGGACACCACTTTGATTGGGACAACACATCCATCCTAGGGCAAGCCAAACAGAGACACGCACGAGAATTCCTAGAAGCATGGCATTCCAACCGGAACTCCATCAACAAACAGATTGATTTGGAGCCCATCTACCATCCTCTGAGAAAAAGAACAGAAAATGACATCACCAACACAGGAAATGACATCACCAACCCAAGGAAACCTAAACAGATAAACAGAAAGCGGGACATAACACCGGCGCTTCATTGGAGACTCACTGATGATGTTACCTAGAATGGTGATGAAACGTCTGAAAACTAACCTTCTAGCTCAGCGAGCAAACTCACATCCAAAACCTCAACCTGAGCTACAAATCTTCTCAAAACTCACTAATATGCACTACAAACCCACCAACTCCCACAGCAACTTGGACTATACATCCTCACACCTCACTTCCTGTAAAGACTCCATCCCATTCTCTCAGTTCCTCCGTCTCTGTCACATATGTTCAGGTAGGCCAACTTCGACAAGGGAGCCTCCCAGATGTCCACATTCTTCCTCAACTGAAGATTCCCCAGCTCCATTGTCAACAGGGCTCTCAATCGGGTCTGACTCATCTCCCGCACTTCCATCCTCACCCCTTCTCTTCCCTCCCACAACAGCGATAGGGTTCCCCTTATCTTCACCTACCATCCCACCAGCATCCACATCCAGAAGATCAGACGCCATTTCTACCGGCTCCAGCGAGATGCCATCACCAGACACATATTCCCCTCCCCTCCCTCGTCCGCCTTCCGCAGGGACCATTCCTTCCAGGACACCCTGGGCCACATTCCTTCACCCCCAACACCTCCCCACAGCCCTACGGTACCTTCCCCTGAAGCCGGCAAAGGTGTAACACCTGCCCGTTTACCTCCTCAGTATCCAAGGGCCCAAACATACCTCCCTTTCCACAATCTAGTCTACTGCATTCACTGCTCACAATGTGGTCTCTACATTGAAGAAAATGAAGCACAGTCTTGGCGACCGTTTCACAGAACATCTACATTCTGCTCGCAAAAAAGACCCTGAACTACCCGTTGCCTGCCACTTCAATGCACCACCCTGTTCCTGGTCAACATCTCTGTCTCCGGCTTGCTGCAGTGTTCCAGTGAAGCCCAGCACAAGCTGGAGGAACAATATCTCATTTTCCACTTGGAGACCCTACAGCCCTCAGGACTCAATATTGAGTTCAATATTTTTAGGGCCTATAATCTTCCACGTTCTAGCCCCTGTGCCCAACACATCAGACTATGTTATCACATAGCCTGCCATTACACACCCGCCATTGTTAGTCACTAACAGCCCCCATTAACAACTACTCACCCTCCCAGCTTGATCGTTAGCAACTGCTTTGTCTGTCCAACTGTCTGTCTCTCTCTTTGGGCTCTATCCTATCGTTTACTCCCTAGCCCACCCACCTCCCTATTTCCTGTATATAAACTGACATTTTCCCAGCCACCAACTGTTCTGAGGAAGGGTCACCGGACCCAAAACGTTAACTCTGTTTTCTCCTCCACAGATGCTGCCAGGCCTGCTGAGCTTTTCCAGCAAATTTGTTTTTGTTCCGGATTTACAGCATCTGCAGTTCTTTTGGTTTTTAATTCTGTTAGTGAGGAGTTTGTGATCCAAGTAGTCTTTGCCTGAGTAACAGTGGAAGCTATAATCAAGGCCATTGTTCAGGGAGGGAGATGGCGCATGGAGAATTGAAGCTGAAGGATATCAGGGCAGTAACCACGCCAGTGGCTGATCCCAGAGCAAATGATCCACTGAATATTCCAAGAAATAATCCAAATGACTTGAACATGGCAGCCACATCAAAGTTGTGAGCATTAACTCCTTCAGGCTGATAGGCCACAATCGATCTAATGGAACAGAGATTCCCATTAGACAATGTATACCAAACACAACATCATACAAGATAATAAAATGTGAGGCTGGATGAACACAGCAGGCCAAGCAGCATCTCAGGAGCACAAAAGCTGACGTTTCGGGCCTAGACCCTTCATCAGAGAGGGGGATGGGGGGAGGGAACTGGAATAAATAGGGAGAGAGGGGGAGGCGGACCGAAGATGGAGAGTAAAGAAGATAGGTGGAGAGGGTGTAGGTGGGGAGGTAGGGAGGGGATAGGTCAGTCCAGGGAAGACGGACAGGTCAAGGAGGTGGGATGAGGTTAGTAGGTAGCTGGGGGTGCGGCTTGGGGTGGGAGGAAGGGATGGGTGAGAGGAAGAACCGGTTAGGGAGGCAGAGACAGGTTGGACTGGTTTTGGGATGCAGTGGGTGGGGGGGAAGAGCTGGGCTGGTTGTGTGGTGCAGTGGGGTGAGGGGATGAACTGGGCTGGTTTAGGGATGCAGTGGGGGAAGGGGAGATTTTGAAACTGGTGAAGTCCACATTGATACCATATGGCTGCAGGGTTCCCAGGCGGAATATGAGTTGCTGTTCCTGCAACCTTCGGGTGGCATCATTGTGGCAGTGCAGGAGGCCCATGATGGACATGTCATCAAGAGAATGGGAGGGGGAGTGGAAATGGTTTGCGACTGGGAGGTGCAGTTGTTTGTTGCGAACTGAGCGGAGGTGTTCTGCAAAGCGGTCCCCAAGCCTCCGCTTGGTTTCCCCAATGTAGAGAAAGCCGCACCGGGTACAGTGGATGCAGTATACCACATTGGCAGATGTGCAGGTGAACCTCTGATTAATGTGGAATGTCATCTTGGGGCCTGGGATGGGGGTGAGGGAGGAGGTGTGGGGACAAGTGTAGCATTTCCTGCGGTTGCAGGGGAAGGTGCCGGGTGTGGTGGGGTTGGAGGGCAGTGTGGAGCGAACAAGGGAGTCACGGAGAGAGTGGTCTCTCCGGAAAGCAGACAGGGGTGGGGATGGAAAAATGTCTGGGGTGGTGGGGTCGGATTGTAAATGGCGGAAGTGTCGGAGGATAATGCGTTGTATCCGGAGGTTGGTAGGGTGGTGTGTGAGAACGAGGGGGATCCTCTTGGGGCGGTTGTGGCGGGGGCGGGGTGTGAGGGATGTGTCGCGGGAAATGCGGGAGACGCGGTCAAGGGCGTTCTCAATCACCGTGGGGGGGAAGTTGCGGTCCTTAAAGAACTTGAACATCTGGGATGTGCGGGAGTGGAATGTCTTATCGTGGGAGCAGATGCGGCGGAGGCGGAGGAATTGGGAATAGGGGATGGAATTTTTGCAGGAGGGTGGGTGGGAGGAGGTGTATTCTAGGTAGCTGTGGGAGTCGGTGGGCTTGAAATGGACATCAGTTACAAGCTGGTTGCCTGAGATGGAGACTGAGAGGTCCAGGAAGGTGAGGGATGTGCTGGAGATGGCCCAGGTGAACTGAAGGTTGGGGTGGAAGGTGTTGGTGAAGTGGATGAACTGTTCGAGCTCCTCTGGGGAGCAAGAGGCGGCGCCGATACAGTCATCAATGTACCGGAGGAAGAGGTGGGGTTTGGGGCCTGTGTAGGTGCGGAAGATGGACTGTTCCACGTAACCTACAAAGAGGCAGGCATAGCTGGGGCCCATGCGGGTGCCCATGGCCACCCCCTTAGTCTGTAGGAAGTGGGAGGAGTCAAAAGAGAAGTTGTTGAGTGTGAGGACGAGTTCCGCTGGGCGGATGAGAGTGTCGGTGGAGGGGGCCTGGTCGGGCCTGCGGGACAGGAAGAAGCGGAGGGCCTTGAGGCCATCTCCATGCGGAATGCAGGTGTACAGGGACTGGACGTCCATGGTGAATATGAGGTGTTGGGGGCCAGGGAATTGGAAGTCCTGGAGGAGGTGGAGGGCGTGGGTGGTGTCACGGACATAGGTGGGGAATTCCTGGACCAAAGGGGAGAAAATGGAGTCCAGATAGGTGGAGATGAGTTCGGTGGGGCAGGAGCAGGCTGAGACGATGGGTCGACCAGGGCACTCTATCATACAACACACAGTCCATGCACAGCACAGACGTCAAACAGTACGCCTTCAAGAAAATCTACTTCCACCCTTAAACCTGTAACTCCTATGGCAGTGTGGCAGCACTCCCTCGGCACTGACACCCCCCCAATGGCACACGCTGCCTCGGCGCTGACCTTCCAACAGCAGCACTCCCTAGCACTGACCCTCCCATGCCGGCATTCCCTCTGCACTGACTCTCCCACACTGGCACTCCCTCTGCGCTGACCCTCCCATGCCGGCACTGACTCTGCACTGACTCTCCCACGCTGGCACTCCCTCTGCGCTGACCCTCCCACACTGGCACTCCCTCTGCACTGACCCTCCCACACTGGCACTCCCTCTGCGCTGACTCTCCCTCTGTGCTGACCCTCCCGCACTGGCACTCCCTCTGCGCTGACCCTCCCTCTGCGCTGACCCTCCCGCACTGGCACTCCCTCTGCACTGACCCTCCCACACTGGCACTCCCTCTGCGCTGACACTCCCTCTGCACTGACCCTCCCGCACTGGCACTCCCTCTGCACTGACCCTCCCACGCTGGCACTCCCTCTGCGCTGACCCTCCAATGCCGGCACTCTCTCTGCGCTGACCCTCCCATGCTGGCACTCCCGCTGCGCTGACCCTCCCACACTGGCACTCCCTCTGCGCTGACCCTCCCACGCTGGCACTCCCTCTGCGCTGACCCTCTAATGCCAGCACTCTCTCTGCACTGACCCTCCAATGCCAGCACTCCCTTTTGGCTGACCCTCCAACAGCAGCACTCCCTCTGCGCTGACCCTCCAATGCTGGCACTCCCTCAGCACTGACCCTCCCACGCTGACACTCCCTCTGCGCTGACCCTCCAATGCCGGCACTCTCTCTGCGCTGACCCTCCCATGCTGGCACTCCCGCTGCGCTGACCCTCCCACACTGGCACTCCCTCTGCGCTGACCCTCCCACGCTGGCACTCCCTCTGCACTGACCCTCCCACGCTGGCACTCCCTCTGCGCTGACCCTCCAATGCCGGCACTCCCTCTGCACTGACCCTCCCACGCTGGCACTCTCTCTGCGCTGACCCTCCAATGTAGGCACTCTCTCTGCGCTGACCCTCCCATGCTGGCACTCCCGCTGCGCTGACCCTCCCACACTGGCACTCCCTCTGCGCTGACCCTCCCACGCTGGCACTCCCTCTGCGCTGACCCTCCAATGCCAGCACTCTCTCTGCACTGACCCTCCAACAGCAGCACTCTCTCTGCACTGACCCTCCAACAGCAGCACTCCCTCTGCGCTGACCCTCCCACGCTGGCACTCCCGCCGCACTGACCCTCCCACGCTGGCACTCCCTCTGCGCTGACCCTCCCACGCCGGCACTCCCTCTGCACTGACCCTCCCATGCCGGCACTCCCTCAGCACTGACCCTCCCACGCCGGCACTCCCTCTGCACTGACCCTCCCACGCCGGCACTCCCTCAGCGCTGACCCTCCCATGCCGGCACTCCCTCAGCGCTGACCCTCCAATGCCGGCACTCCCGCAGCGCTGACCCTCCCATGCCGGCACTCCCTCAGCGCTGACCCTCCCATGCCGGCACTCCCTCAGCGCTGACCCTCCCACACTGGCACTCCCTCAGCGCTGACCCTCCAATGCCGGCACTCCCTCAGCGCTGACCCTCCCACGCTGGCACTCCCTCAGCGCTGACCCTCCCACGCTGGCACTCCCTCAGCGCTGACCCTCCAATACCGGCACTCCCTCGGCCCCGACCCTCCGATTGTGTGGCATCAATGTCCAGAGCAGCGATTTGGCCCATCGAGTTGATGTTAATAGTTGAACAACAGCAAAATCACAGAAGTGATTTGGCACAGGTGGAGGCCATTCAGCCAGTGATGTCTGCACTGACTTTCCAACAAGCACCATGACTTAGTGACATTTTCCTGCCTTTTCCCCATACCCTCACTCATTGCTTCTATTTAAATTATCTCGTACCTCTTTGAAATGCCTCCATTGGACCTGCTTCCACCACATTTCCAGACAGTGCATTCCAGGCTCTAACTACGCGCTGGCTGAAAAAGGTTTCTTTCACACATGACATTACTACCTTTCCAGATCACTTTAAATCTGTGCCCTCTCAGTCTTGATCCTTTAATGAGCAGAAACAATTTCTCCCCGTCTGCTCTATCCAGGCCACGCCTGATTTCTAAAACCGCTCTCAGATCTAGTTTGGTTTGAGATAAAGGCCTCTGACCAGCTGCTGGTTTGAACCTCTCAGTTACCCATTCAGAAACAAGTCTCTCAGGATGGCAGGGAGAATTGTAAGTATAGGACACACCAGGACATCTGACCCTTGCAAATCACGTCATCCATTATTGGCATTTTCTGGGATTGTCCATTTAAATTGGAAAGGGTTAGGGAGAGATAATGACAGCAATAAACATGAACCTATAGCCTGGTTTGAGGTAAGGTTTTGGTGACTGAGATTTGCAGAATACAGATGATGAGAAAAGATTATCCCATGAGAAACAACTCTTGTTTAACACAGAGAGTTTGTATTAACCACACTCAGGTACCTTACTGAATCTCATGGCACAATCAATTATTCCATACACTGGCTCATAACCTCCAGAACTCTCAGCACAATGTGATATGTCTGTTTTGAACTTGAATGTTGTCCTGGAATATTTTGATTGGTTTTTAGATAAATTCAAATTCCAGGAACCCAGTATTCACAGAGTAAAGCTCAATACTCACTCCTGAACCAAACATTCACATTTTCAGAGAAATATTCTGGACCCAACTTGATGGTCACCTTATCCTATCATTAGGGTCAAGTACATGGAAAAAGGGGGGGCAAATCAATCCCCAGAATTCAAACTAGGTGCGAACGAGCAGCAAATCACAACTCAATCTTCACAAGGCACTTGGGGATCTTTGGTGTCTTTGCAAAGGATCTTCACCTGAAGAGGTAGACACAAGCCCATCAATACTCTGGTTAATAACCAGGAGGTCCAGCACCCAGGAACACTGTGCTCTCTTATCTGGAGACAAACACTTTCCTGCTTTTATTTTGGGTTGAATTGATCTCCCAGGTATGGAATAATACACCAAACAAAAATGCAGAAACAATAACATGCATTTGAGAGTCAGAAAGGGAAACCTGAGTAGCAACTGCATTTTACAAACTCCCAGAATTGGAGGTTCTGCCTGCACGTGTTTGAAAAGTCAATCTGTGTGCAATGGTTAGGCAGTTGTGTGCACAAGTATTACACATATATTCAGATGATCGTACAATGAATGTAAGTTGTGTCTTGTGCATGTAAATACTATGTATTAGGGTTTGCATATATTACAAATATATTACAAATACAAACAGGTACAAAATATTCAAAGGTGCAAGTGTATATAATGCTGCAAATGTTACACTTCTATATGTAAATATTACAGGAGAAGATGATTATATATTCATGCAATTCACATGTGATTATGTACTCATATTTGTAAATATTACAATCAGGAGTGTGCAAACACTGCATATTCATGTATGCTCGTATCTTTTCATTGATGCAATTGCTACCAGGAGTTTAGACAAGTAGAGTTTACTCCACATTCAGTGGTCTCTGCACACGTGTTTATAGTTTACTCCAACCCTGTGGTGTTAGACAGTTGAGTTCCAATCGGTTCAGGAGCTGTATTTTTCCCATAACAATTAAGAATTCTGTAAACAGATTATGATTATTGTATTGGTAAAAGACAGGGATTCATTTTAAATTGAATGTTACTAGTTTTGCCAAGTTATGAGGCAGAGGATAACCAAAAAGGCTCAATGTTGCTGATGTCCTTTACTGAACTCCTGGCTTTTTACATACACCAACCAAACCAGGAGCAAAGGCAATGCCACACTGAGCTGCCAACCCGTTTCTAAGTTAACTCCCACTCAAAACTAGATGGAAAAATGCAAGAAAAGCACCAGGTGGAGACCATTGAGTCCTGCCTCACCATTCAATACCATCACAGCTAAACTCAGTCTTCAACTTCCCTTTCCCGCCCACTCCCTGTTTCCCTCGATTCCCAAAGACCAATCAGCTGTCTGTCCCAGCCTGAAATATATTCAACAATGAAGCACCCCACACCCTCCAAGGGAAGCAGCTCCTAACAGCCATTAGACCCAGTGAGGGCACTGCTCCTTATCTTGTTCCGAAATGGCCAGCCCTCTTGTCCTGAGATATTTCCTGCTGACCTGAAGCTGTAGGTTCTAACAGAGGTGGGGCATTGAACTGAATATTTTTACAGACAATATGAGACAGAAGCTCAGGAATCGGGTAGAGGCTTATTCTGTTCACTGTGACGAGTGCTATTGTGAGATCCACAGAAGTGAGCCGCAGTGTTTGCTGCTCCCCGCACCTCTCTCAAAGCTGGGGTTATACCATGGCTCACATTGACCATAGAACATAGAACATTACAGCACAGTACAGGCCCTTCGGCCCTCGATGTTGTGCCAACCTGTCATACCGATCTCAAGCCCATCTAACCTACACTATTCCATGTACGTCCATATGCTTATCCAATGACGACTTAAATGTACCCAAAGTTGGCGAATCTACTACCGTTGCAGGCAAAGCGTTCCATTCCCTTACTACTCTCTGAGTAAAGAAACTACCTCTGACATCTGTCCTATATCTTTCACCCCTCAATTGAAAGCTATGCCCCCTCGTGTTCGCCGTCACCATCCTAGGAAAAAGGCTCTCCCTATCCACCCTATCTAACCCTCTGATTATTTTATATGTTTCAATTAAGTCACCTCTCAACCTTCTTCTCTCTAACGAAAACAGCCTCAAGTCCCTCAGCCTTTCCTCGTAAGACCTTCCCTCCATACCAGGCAACATCCTAGTAAATCTCCTCTGCACCCTTTCCAAAGCTTCCACATCCTTCTTATAATGCGGTGACCAGAACTGTACGCAATACTCCAAGTGTGGCTGCACCAGAGTTTTGTACAGCTGCAGCATAACCTCTCGGTTCCGGAACTCAATCCCTCTATTAATAAAAGCTAAAACACTGTATGTCTTCTTAACAGCCCTGTCAACCTGGGTGGCAACTTTCACGGATCTGTGTACATAGAAACCGAAATCTCTCTCCTCATCTACACTACCAAGAATCTTACCATTAGCCCAGTACTTTGCCTTCCGGTTACTCCTACCAAAGTGCATCACCTCACACTTGTCTGCATTAAACTCCATTTGCCACCTCTCAGCCCAGCTCTGCAGCTTATCTATGTCTCTCTGCAACCTACAGCATCCTTCGTCACTATCCACAACTCCACTGACCTTAGTGTCGTCTGCAAATTTACTAACTCATCCTTCTACGCCCTCATCCAGGTCATTTATAAAAATGACAAACAGAAGTGGACCCAACACCGACCCTTGCGGTACACCACTAGTAACTGCTCTCCAGGATGAACATTTCCCATCAACTACCACCCTCTGTCTTCTTTCAGCAAGCCAATTTCCAATCCCAACTGCTATATCTCCCACAATTCCATTCCTCCGCATTTTGTACAATAGCCTATTGTGGGGAACCCTATCGAACGCCTTGCTGAAATCCATATACTCCACATCAACCGGTTTACTCTCATCTACCTGTTTGGTCACCTTCTCAAAGAACTCAATAAGGTTTGTGAGGCACGACCTTCCCTTCTCAAAACCGTGCTGACTGTCCCTAATCAATTTATTTTTTTTCTAGATGATTATCAATCCTATCTCCTATAACCTTTTCCAACACTTGACCAACAACTGAGGTAAGGCTCACTGGTCTATAATTACCAGGGTTGTCTCTACTCCCCTTCTTGAACAGGGGAACCACATTTGCTATCCTCCAGTCATCTGACACTATTCCTGTAGACAATGACGAGTTAAAGATCAATGCCAAAGGCTCGGCAATCTCCTCCCTGTTCTTGAATCCACGTTGTACCTCTGGGTATATTCTGTTGGCTAGTTTCTGGGACATTGTTACAGTGAATCTGGTGAGGGGCATGCCAGTGTGGCTGAGGACTGAGATGTTTTGGTAATTCTGGGTGCCTCTTCTGTCACCTTGTTCTTGTGTCGTGGTTTGTAGCACACATTTCCTGTGACACAGAAACTTCTCTCCAGCAGTGGAGAAAGTAGTCATTGAGATGTGGTTCGAAGTCAGGCTTCCATACTTGAGAAATTCAGTTGTCCAGGTTTTCCCAATTGTGAGGGGGTATCATCGAATATGTTCTGAATCGGAGCCTGAGACCCAATGCAATGAGGAAAAGGGACAGGGATTGTATTTTCTAATCTGTTCAGGGACGGTCCTGTTTCTGATTTCTCAAACATTTCTGCAGCTTCAGAGATTATTGCTGCGTCATCAGCATCATCTGGTGGATCCCCAGATTGAAGGGGCAGCCCAACAGTCCATCTTGTTAACACAATGAAGACAGAGACATGTTTGCCATGAAACTCAATCAGATCCAACTCACACTAATGTGTTTTTTCCAGAAGGCGGATGTTCCACATTACCATCCAGAGTGTGGGAGAAGACATTTCTGTCTTCCGCACTTACATATCACTTTGGTGAATAAGTGCAAATAATGCCAAAATTACCGTCCAATGGAACAGAAAAGTTATATCGTGTTGACGAATCGGGACTAGCATCTCAGTGACTGGCATCAACCTGTTGACAGAAACACTGTTCATATTCATCATGCTCAGGTCATGCCATCAACTTTTTGACAGGGCAATAATGTCATCTTCACAAGGCCCGTAGCTGAGAGTTGATCAATGCTGTCCCATGTATATCATCCATTGACTGTGAGTCCTCATTCATTCCAGGATACACTGTCCTCATGTTCCAGCTTCCAAACTGCACAATCTTCACATTTTGCTTCTTGGGTACTGGCTTGCCAACTGCTGCCAGGACAGGATTCCAAAACTACTCCCACCCATCTTAAAGTTCAGCTCTCTGCAAAACTCACAAACATCTTTAACACTGAAACAGGTAACAACTGAGCTGCTCATTCTCAGTCACATTCTACCCAACTCAAACATTTATCTTCCCACATTGACAGTTATTGTGGGTTGCTGTAGAAAATGGTGTTTATTGTGAAAGAAAGATGTGATTATTGGGATGCCTTTGAAAATATCTGCCTGTAGCCCCATTTATTTGATACTCAGCTGGATCACACTAGGATTTCCCAAATGCCCTATTCCACCCTGTAGATGGGAAGGCGACTGACAGGAATATCAAACATCAGAGATTTATTGTCAGGTGTTAATGCAGATATTGACATGACTCAAGCACCACGTGGCAGCTCTAACCTTCCAATTCGTGCAGCAAGTATGAAATCCATTGCAGAGATGGGGGGGAAGTTCACTCTGCATGCTGCACGTTGTCAACATGAAATATATATATGAGCTTTAGCCCAGTGCCAGGCTGTGACATTGACAGCACAAAGCTTAGAGATATGACAATGTGGGGGCGGAAACTGCTGACTCACAGCTCCTACCCTGGGGGTGAGAGAAACTAAGTCTTTGTGCATTGGACAGGAAGCTTTAGTCCTTATCTAACCTGCTGTGTGATGCTGGTATTCCTGGCATTCCATTGCCTAGCTAAAAACTGACTGAATGGCTAAATTACTGAGACAATAACTGCAGGATATGTTTTTTAAACATAGCATAAGGGAAATGAAAAATTCAAATCTTTCTTTGTTTCTTATTGCTGGGCACCAATGAGATCAATCAAGTCATTTTTATGTGATCAACAGAGAAAGGTTCTCTTATTCTATAGTCAGCTGCAGGAAATACTTACGAAGACAGGACAATGGCGACAGCATCATTGAGAACACTTTCCCCAAACAGCAGCGCGTATAGATCCACATCAGCCTGCAGCTCGTTGAATATTGCGAGCACAGTCACTGCAAAAGGGCAGATCTCATTAACAAACCCTCCTGGTAGTACCATCCACTTCTACTCCCCTCTGACAGTCCAATTCATTTGCTTGTCACGACACCCCCCCCCCCCCCCCCCACCACGGCATCCCAAAACCAGCCCAGCTCGTCCCCGCCTCCCTAACCTGTTCTTCCTCTCACCTATACCCCCCACCCACCTCAAGCTGCACCTCCATTTCCTACCTACTAACCTCATCCCGCCCCCTTGACCTGTCCGTCCTCCCCGGACTGACCTATCCCCTCCCTAACTATACTCTCCTCTCCACCTATCTTGTCCTCTGTCCATCTTCGATACGCCTCCCCCTCTCTCCCTATTTATTTCAGAACCCTCTCCCCATCTTCCTTTTCTGATGGAAGGGTCTAGGCCCAAAACGTCAGCTTTTGTGCTCCTAAGATGCTGCTTGGCCTGCTGTGTTCATCCAGCTCCACACTTTCTTTTACACATTACCTTCAGGTGATATCACACTGGTTACCAAAACTCCTGCAACAGCTTCTCCTTCCTCACTTTATTAAGTTCCATCATGTTTCTTGTCCTCTTTGAATCAGTCATTAAATCCCTCGCGTGGAAACAGGCCATTTGGCCCAACAAATCCACACTGACTTACTGAAGAGCGTCCCACTCACACTCACCCCCCTCGCCTATACCTGTAACCCTGCATTTCCCATGCCTGATCAACCTAACCTACTAATCACTGAACACTATGGGACAATTTAGCATGGCAAATCCACCCTAGCCTGCACATCTTTGGACAGTGGGAAGAAACCGAAGCACCCGGAGGAAACCTACACAGATACAAGGAGAATGTGCAAACTCCACACAGACAGTTGCCCGAGGGTGGGATCGAACCCAGGTCCCTGGCACTCTGAGGCAGCAGTGCTAACCACCGAGCCACCGTGCCACCCCTTCTTAACCTCCTCTGGCCCAAGAAGAACATTCCCAGTTTCTCCACATTGACTTGAATGTTAAATCTGGAACCATCTGCTAAATCTCACACTTAGGGGGGTTACAGCATATGGAAGAGGCCATTTGGCCCATCATGTCTGCGTTAACAAAGATCTGATCACACTAACTCCATTTCCAGCTTTTGGTCCATAGTCCTGGAGGCTACGGGAATGCAGGTGAATATTTAAATATTCCTTAAATGTTACAAGAGCTTCTGATTCAACCACCCGTTTCAGGCAGTGAGTTCCAGGCACCCACCAGGTTCTGGGTGAAAACATTTCTCCTCAACTCTGCTTTTAGCTTTCTATTTTTATTGTAAATCTATGACCCGGTTAGCGTGACGATGCTGTTACTTGAAGAGGTATTTTGGTCCTGGTTTTGTTTTGAAGAGAGGTTGCAAGGCAGAGGTACTGAGCTGTCCCTAAGAAAACAAACAATTTGGGAGGCCTTGTGGGTTTTTTTTAAAAGAAGTTGGAATGATGGAAGCAGCTTGGGGGTGGCCAGCTCTCACAGACCAGGACTTGTGATTAAAAACAAAAAATTTTAGGTTTCATTTTAAGTAGAGGCTTTTGGGGTCTCAAAAGAGTTGGAAGCTTCAGTGAATGTCTCCTGGCTGCTGATTTTTTCCTCCTGGATTGGAGAACTGCATGTGAGAATCTGAATCTGCCTTTTTGCCAAGAGGTATGTTTATGGGATGTAACTATACTGGAACAGTTAATTAGTAATAGGTCCTGTATCGATTATTCTGTTATGTTTTCCCATAGTTGCATCATTCCAAATTCCTCTTTCTTTTGTTTGCATTTTAATTATAGCATTTAAATAAATTGTGTTTTGCTTAACATCAAGTTGTTTGACAATCCACATTGCACTTGGAACACGGCACTTCACATCTACCTTTAAAATAAGAAAAAGTTCGGATTTAGGTGACCTTGTTAAAATATTTTAATGGGGTCTGACCTGGTCCATAGCGTTAGTCACTCCTGAACTCGTGAAAACAGTATCTTCCTTTTCAACGTCTCTATGTTCTTCATAATTGTACAAATCTCTATCAGGTCCCCTCTCAACCTCCACTGCTCCAAGGAAAATAATCCCAGCCTATTTCATCCTTCCTCATGGTTCAGACCTTCCAGCCCTGGCAACATGCCGGTCAATGTCCTCTACATCCTCACAAGTGTGATCCTCATCTTCCTAGAACATGACAACCAGAGCTGCACAGAGTACAGTTCTCCAGTTGGGGTATACCAAGTGTTTTCTATATTTCCAGTAGAGTGTCCTTGCTCTTATATTCTATGCCTTATTTAACACAGATAAGAAACCTATGTGGTTTCTGAAACACTTTACCTACCTACTCTGCTGCCTTCATGATTTGTGGATAAAGAACATAGAACAGTACCACGATGTTGTGCTGAACTTTTACCCTAAACCTAAGGTCTATCTAACCTCCACCCCTACCTTATACTATCATCCATATGCCTATCTAATAGCCCCTAAATGCCCCTCATGAGGCCGAATCCACTACGCTCTCCGGCAATGCATTCCACGCCCTGACTACTCTCTGAGTAAAGAACCTACCTCTGACGTCTCCCCTATATCTACCTCCTTTCACTTTAAAAAACTATGTCCCCTCGTAATAGTTACCTCCACCCGAGGAAAAGGTCTCTGTCTATCCACTCTATCTATACCTCTGATCATTTTGTACACCTCTATCAAGTCACCTCTCATCCTTCATCATAGTGGTGTGCCTCAAGGATCTGTTTTGGGACCACTGCTGTTTGTCATTTTTATAAATGACTTGGACGCAGGCATAGGTGGATGGGTTAGTAAGTTTGCAGATGACACTAAAGTCAGTGGAGTGGTGGACAGTGTGGAAGAATGTTGCATGTTGCAGGGAGACTTGGATAAACTGCAAAATTGGGCTGAAAGGTGGCAAATGGAGTTCAGTGCAGATAAACGTGAGGTGATTCACTTAGAACATAGAACATTACAGCACAGTACAGGCCCTTTGGCCCTCCATGTTGTGCCGACCTGTCATACCAATCTCAAGCCCATCTAACCTACACTATTCCATGTACGTCCATATGCTTATCCAATGACGACTTAAATGTACCTAAAGTTGGCGAATCTACTACCATTGCAGGCAAAGCGTTCCATTCCCTTACTACTCTCTGAGTAAAGAAACCACCTCTGACATCTGTCCTATATCTTTCACCCTTCAATTTAAAGCTATGCCCCCTCGTGCTCGCCGTCACCATCCTAGGAAAAAGGCTCTCCCTATCCACCCTATCTAACCCTAATATAACCCTAATAATCTACCTAATAATAGGAAGGCAAGATACTGGGTCAGTGGAAAGATTCTTGGTAGTGTAGATGTGCAGAGGGATCTTGGTGTCCATGTACATAGATCCCTGAAAGTTGCCACCCATGTTGATAGAGCCGTTAAGAAGGCTTATGGTGTGTTAGGTTTTATTGGTAGAGGGATTGAGTTCCAGAGCCGTGATGTCATGCTGCAACTGTACAAAACGCTAGTGCGGCCTCATTTGGAATACTGCGTGCAGTTCTGGTTGCCCCATTACAGAAAGGATGTGGAAGCATTGGAAAAGATGCAGAGGAGATTTACCAGGATGTTGCCTGGTCTGGAGCGCAGGCCCTATGGAGAAAGGCTGAGGGACTTGGGTCTGTTCTCATTGGAGAGAAGGAGGCTAAGAAGGGATTTAATAGAGACATACAAGATGATCAGAGGATTCGATAGGGTGGGCAGTGAGAGTCTTTTTCCGAGGATGATGACTTCACCTTGTACAAGGTGGCATAGCTACAAATTGAGGGCTGATAGATTTAAGACAGATGTCAGAGGCAGGTTCTTTACTCAGAGAGTGGTAAGGGCATGGAACGCCCTGCCTGCCAATGTAGTTAACTCAGCCACATTAGGGGCATTTAAACAGTCCTTGGGTAAGCATATGGATGATAATGGGATAGTGTAGGGGATAGGCTTAGATTAGTTCACAGGCTGGTGCAACATCGAGGGCTGAAGGGCCTGTTCTGCCCTGTATTGTTCTATGTACTAAAGAGAAAAGCCCTAGCTCTCTCAACCTTTCCTCGCAAGACCTTCCCTCCATTCCAGGCAACATCCTGGTAAATCTCCTCTGCACCTTTTCCAACACTTCTACATCTTTCCTGTAATGAGGTGACCAGAACTGGACACAATACTCCAGATGTGGCCGAACCAGGCTTTTGTATAGCTGGAGCATAGCTTCACGGCTCTTGAACTCAATCCCTCTATTAAATGAAAGCTAACACATCATACCCCTTCTTAACAACTCTATCCACCTGCGTGGAAGCTTTCAGGGAACTGTGGACATGAACCCCAAGATCCCTCTGCTCCTCCACACTGCCAAGAATCTTTCTGTTAATCCTGTATTCTGCTTTCAAATTTGTCCTTCCAAAATGAATCACCTCACACTTTTCAGGGTTAAACTCCATCTGCTACTTCACAGCCCAGCTCTGCATCCTATCAATGTCCCATTGTAACCGAGAACAGCCCTCCGCACTATCCACAATGCGACCCACCTTCGTATTGGCTGTGAAGTTACTAATGCACCCTTCCACTCCTTCATCCAAATCATTTACAAAAATCACAAATAGAAGAGGACCCAGAACAGATCCTTGTGGTACACCACTCATAACTGAGCGCCATGTTGAATATTTTCTGTCCACTACCACACTTTGTCTTCTAAGGGTCAGCTAATTCTGAATCCAATCTGTCATATTACCCCCTGTCCCATGCCTCCTTACTTTCTGCATGCGCCTACCATGGGGAACCTTATCAAACGCCTTACTTAAATCCATGTATACCGCATCCACTGCTCTCCCTTCATCCACATGTTTGGTCACCTCTTCAAAGAATTCAATAAGATTTGTGAGGCATGAGCTACCCCTCACAAATCCATGCAGACTGTCACAAATCAAACTGTGCCTTTCCAAGTGACCATAAATCCCAGGCCCCTTTCCAATAATTTTCCCACGACTGACATAAGACTAACTGGCCTGTAATTTCCGGGGTTATCCCTATTCCCTTTTTTGAACAAAGGAATGACGTTTGCCTCTTTCCAATCTTCTGGCATGATACCCGAGGACAGTGAGGATGAAAAGATCATTGCCAAAGGCCCTGCCACCTCTTCCTTCCCCACCCCTCCCCTAGAATCCTTAGATAAATCCCATCAGGCCCTTGGGACTTGTCTATCTTCAACTTCCTCAGAATTCCTAGCACATCATCTTTACTAACATCAACCTCCTCTAGCCTACCTGCCTGTTTCACACTGTCTTCCTCTACAACTAGGTCCCTCTCAGTTGTGAATGCTGAAGTATTCATTAATGACCTCTCCTATCTCTGTAGGCTCCATGCACAAATTCCCTTTACAATCCTTGATCGGCCCCACCTTTTCTCTGGTCATTCTCTTGTTCTGCACATATGTGTAAAAAGCCTTGGAGCTTTCCTTGATCCTATCCACCAAGGTTTTCTCATGTCCCCTTATAGCTCTCCAAAGCCCTTTCTTTGGCTCCTTCCTAGATAACCTGAATCCCTCTCAAGCCGTTTCCATTCCTTGTTTCCTAAACCTTATATAAGCCTCCTTTTTCCTCTTAACCAGTCGTTCGACCTCTCTCAAGAACCAAGGCTCCCTCACTCGACCGCATCTTCCCTGTCTGCTAGGGACAAACATTCCTTAAGCAATCTCCACATTTCTGTCGTACTCTTCCCTGACAGCATCTGTTCCCAATTGATACTACCCAGTTCTTGCCTAATTGAATTGTAATTACCCTTTCCCCAATTATAAACCTTACCCTGCTGTATGTACCTGTCCTTATCCATGACTATCGTGAAAGAAACAGAGTTACGATCGCTACCGCCAGAATGCTCTCCTACCAACAGGTCTAACACTTGACCCGGTTCATTGCCAAGCACCAAATCCAAAGTGGCCTCTCCTCGTGTTAGTCTATCAACACACTATGTCAGGAATCCTTCCTGAATGTACTGGTCAAAATCTGCTCCATCTAAACTATTACAACCAAAATGTTTCCAATCAATATTTGGGAAGTTGAAGACACCCATGATTACAACCCTGTGACTTCTGCACCTTGTCAGTATCTGCCTCCCAAACCACTCCCCCCCCACCACTTCTCTGCAACTATTAGGGGGTCTGTAAAAAAAACCCCAACAAAGTGACTGCTCCTTTCTTGTTCTGGACCTCAACCCAAACTGACTCTGTAAACATATCATTCTCAAACTGCCTTTCAGTAGCTGCTATACTAGTCCTGACTAGCAATTCCACTCCCCCACCTCTTTTAACACCCTCTCTATTTCTTTTAAAGCATCTAAATCCCAGAACTTCCAACAACCATTCCTGTCCCTGGGTTACCCAAGTTTCTGTAATGGACACAACATCATAGTTCCAAGTACCGAACCATGCTCTGAGTTCATCTCCTTTATTTCTGATACTTCTAGCATTGAAGTATACACACCTCAAACCGTCCCTACTTTCCATTGACCGCATTTCTTTATAAATCATCTCACTCCCTGTTGTATCCGTTGGAAAGCTGAATACCTCATCCTCTGAATTACAAATCCGGTTCCCCACACCCTGCCATACTAGTTTAAACCATCCCATACAGATCTAGCAAACCTCCCTCCCAGGATATTTGTGCCCTTCCGATTCAGGTGCAACCCGTCCTTACTGTACAGGTCCCACCTTTCCCAGAATGTGCTCCAATTATCCACATAATGGAAGCCTTCCCTCCTACACCAGCCCTGTAGCCACATGTTTAGCTGCACTGTCTCCCTATTTCTTCCCTCGTTATCATGTGGCACTGGTACAAAGAACAATACAGCACAGGAACAGGCCCTTCAGCCCTTCAAGCCTGCACCGACACATTTTGCCCTCCCATATTAAAACTGTCTTCACTTACAGGATCCATATCCCTCTATTCACTTCCCATGTATTCATCCAGATGCTGTTTGAATGCTGCTAATGCATCTGCTTCCACCACCTCCCCTGGCAGCGCGGGACATTCATCACCCTTTGTGTGAGAAACTTATCTCACACATCTCTTTTAAACATCCCCCCTCACACCTTGAACCTGTGTCCCCGAGTAATTGACCCCTCAACCCAGGTCAGTGCTCAACTTCCTGCGTTCCAGTAAAACCAAACTCAGTCTAACCAACCTTTCTTCATAGTTAAAATCCCGCCATACCAGGCAACATCCTGTTACACCCTATTGGGCGGCACGGTGGCTCAGTGGTTAGCACTGCAGCCTCACAGCATCAGGGACGTGGGTTCAGTTCCACCCTTGGGCGACTGTCTGTGCGGAATTTGCGCATTCTCCCCGTGTCTGCGTGGGTTTCCTCCGGGTGCTCCGGTTTCCTCCCACAGTCCGAAGATGTGCAGGCTAGGTGGATTGGCCATGCTAAGTTCTTAGAATCTTAGAATCCCTACAGTGTGGAAACAGGCCCTTCGGCCCAACAAGTCCACACCTACCCTTGGAGCATCCCAACCGGACCCATGCCCCTATATCCCACCTAATCTACATATCCCTGAACACTATTGGCAATTTAGCATAGCCAATCCACCTAGCCTGCACATCTTTGGGCTGTGGGAGGAAACCCACGGGAGAACGTGCAAACTCTACACAGACAGTCACCCGAGGTTGGAATCAAACTTGGGTCCCTGGCGCTGTGAGGCAACAGTGCTAACCACTGAGCCACCGTGCCGCCCATGAACAATAATACCACAAGGCCATTGCCTGCCCATTAAATTGCCCATAATGTTCAGAGATGTGTGGGTTATCGGGGGATGGGTCTGGGCAGGATGCTCCGAGCTCCAGTGTGGACATGTTGGGCCCGTTTCCACACTGTAGGGATTCTATGAATTCTAAAAACTTTTCTATGCTCTATCCAAAACATCATTCTAGTAGTGTAGTGACCAGAACTGTCCAAGTGTGACCTAACTAAAGTTCTACAAAGCTGCGGTGTAACTTGTCTATCCTTAGCATCGCCCTCTGCCTCCTGATTCTCAGCCAATTTTGGATCCAACATGCCCCTTTGCCTTGGATCCTATGGGATCTCACCTTCTTGGTCAGATTGCTGTAAGGAAAAAAGCCTTGTGAAAGTCCACATAAACCACATCAAATACAATCCCTCCATCCTGTTTACCTCTTCAAAAATGCAATCAAGTTTACCAAAAATGACCTTCCCTTAACAAATTCATGCAGACTATCCCTGAATAATCTGTGCAGGTGTATTCTGACATTGAGAATTGTTTCTAATTACTTCCCCACTAAGTGATTTGTAATTTACTGACCTATCCTTTCTGAGGAATGGAATAATGTTTGCAGTCTTCCAGCCCTTCACCCGTGGCCAGAGTGGATTTGAAAATTACTGCCAAAAGTCCCCGATATCTCCTGCTTTGCCTCTCTCAACTGTTGGGACATAGCTCATCCAAAGCCTGTGGACTTATCACTTTCTAATCTGCTAAACCATTGGTTCCTCTTCTGTCTATGTTAATTTCTTCTAATCTCCTCCACACCCTCTCCTTGACATTCTTGGACAGGATACTTCAGTTGAGAATGAACCAACGTTTTACGAAGGTTTACCACAACACCATTCCTTTTACTTTCCAACTCTCTATTCATGGATTTCCCCTGTATTCTTCTGAAATTGAAGAAATTCAGTGGATATGGTAGTGTCTGATGTAACCACTCTTGACAAGTTTTTCCAACTTTCTCTGTATTTTTTCCGATCTCAAGCATCTGCGTATTTAGTTTTATTTTTTCTGAAATTACTTGTGATTTTGTGAAGCTGTAAATCATATAAACATATTGGTCACAGGAGCAGGTTAAAGGCTAGGAACACTGTGACGAGTAACTCACCTCCTGACTCTCCAAAGCCTGTCCACCACATCTCAGAAGTGTGATGGAATACTCCCCACTTGCCTGGATCGGGGCAGCTCCAACAACACATAAGAAGCCTGACTCCATCCAGGACAAAGCAGCCCGCTTCACTCCCTCCACCACCAATGATCAGTAGCAGCATCATGTACCATCCACAGGAAGTATTGCAGAAATTCGCCCAGGCAGCATGGCCACTTCTATCCAGAAGGACATGGGTAGTAAATACGCGAGAGCACCACCTCCTACTAATTCCCTTCCACGCCACTCACCATCCTGACTTGGAAATATGTTGCTGATCCTTCAGTGTCGTTGGGTCAAAATCTTGGAATTTGTTCCCTAAGGGCCTTGTAGGTCCACCTATAGCACATGGACTGCAGTGGTTCAAGAAGGCAGCTCACCACCACCTTCTCAAGGGGACAACAAGGGACAGGCAAGAAACACTGACCCAGCCAGCAACACCCACATCCCGCAAGTGAATAAGAAGGAAGAGATTATTGTAAAACTGTAAAAAGTTCACTAATGCTCCACAGAGTGAAACATACTTACCTGCCCGCTCTACACATGACCCCACTCCAACATTTGTCCCTGGGAACTAGCTGAAACAGCCAGTCATTTGCATAAAGATGGTTTTACCAGCTAGGACTGAGTGATAATCCCAGCATGGTCAACAGGATTCACATTGTAAAAGGCCAATTTCTAAATGCTGTCAATGAGGGAGAGGTACAGCCATAAGGCAATCACTTTGGTACTCCCAAATTCCTCTCCACCTCCTCCCTCTCCCCACCCATCTCGCCCCACTCTCCCCCTCCTCCCTCCCCCTCACATCTCCGACCCCACCCTCCCCCTCCCATCTCTGCCTACTCTCCCTCCCCCTCCCATCTCTGCCCACTCTCCCCCTCCCATCTCCACCCCTCCCCCCCTCCCCTTCCTCCCTCCCATCTCTAACCACTCTCCCCCTTTCCCTTTCCCATTCCATTCCTCCTCCTCGCTCCATTGCTTCCTCTTTCCCAACTCCACTCCTTTCCTCAAACTGCATCTCCTCCACCTACCCTGCCCTGGGTCCAGTGTGAGGCCTCTCAGGTTGATTAGCCGGTTTCACCTACCTGGGTCAGTCGCAGAAATAAATGCCCCAAATAATAGGCAATCAGTGAAATAAAAGTCCCCGCTCAGTTGACCAATCAGAGCCATTAGCTTGACACAGCCGTACATAATCAGCCTAGTGAAACAGAGAAGATGCTGTGAATTCACTCTGGGCAGTGATGGAGCAGATGTCGTTAGTTTGAGCAAAGTCAACGTGTAGGAACAGACAGGGATACCATGGGGGCTGGGGCAGCATCACATAAACCGTGCCAAAACTGGGATAACACCACCCTCACTTCTCCCTGTCATACTCCCCTCACCTCCCACACAGTTCCGGGGCCATCAGGACACAACCTGACTACACCTTTCCAAAGTGAAAAAACCTCTCATCTTCATGTTCTTCCTAAACATTTACCCTGCCTCTCTATTTTAGACCCTAGTCATGGGTTTAAAAAAGACTTCAGTATTCACCCAATCAAGGCCCTTTGTAGGCTTGTGTGCCTGAACTGTATCACTTCTCATTCTTCTACATTCCAGAGAACATGGGCCGTCAATTTGTTCTGTCTCTCAGACAAAGACAATCCTCCCATCCCAGGGTCCAGTCACTGTCCCAATGCAATACACAGAGATCCTTCCATAGACATGGAGAACTCTGCACTGCGTTCCACCTCCTTATTCTGGTAGGCACTCCAATCCCTTTACAGTAAAGAACACCAATGCATTTGCCTTCCTGACCCGGGTACCGGCCTTAGCTCATAGAATAGAATCCCAACAGTGCGGAAACAGACCTTTGACCCAACAAGTCCACACCGAACCTCAGAGCATCCCACCCAGGCCCATCTACACATCCCTGAACACTATGGGCAATTTAGTATGACCCAGCCAACTAATCTGCACATCTTTGGACTGTGGGAGGAAACGGAAGCACCCGGAAGAAACCCACGCAGACACGGGGAGAATGTGCAAACTCTGCACAGACAGTTGCCCAAGTTTGGAATCGAACCCCGGTCCCTGGCGCTGTGAGGCTGCAGTGCTAGCCACTGAGCCACCGTGCCGCCCATTCTATGATGACTGAAACAAGCGCTGCCAAAATAAAAGTTCTTTGTCAACTGATGTAATGAAATATTTTGTAAGTGAGATGAGAATGAAGACATTAATATTGTGTCTGAGCCATTGATAGGTCATCAAGAAACAGGATGTATGCATTTCTGCCCTCTATCAGCCAATAAGTTTGACTACAGGTAAAACATACTGAAATGTTCTTACAATTAACAGGAAAGCTTTCTGTTTGAGTTGATGAATTGTGAACATGCCAGTTACTGTGTTGTTAAATACTCACCCAATGACAGTGCAAGAAATGACAGTCCCAACAAACGCATACGCCAAAATGGAACCCAAGTTTCGGAAGAAATGTCGCTGAAAACACAGACAGTTATAAATGTCCCAAATCACTGATTCCAAACAAATTCCCCGGGAGCAATGATTTAAAATTTGACAAGCACCCCAAAAAAATCACCATCAGCGTTGATTATCCCAAATTCCAATGGGATCTGGCTATAGGATCAGACTGAGTGATGTTGGAAACGTGGCCAAAGACAATGATACTGTTAATAGATGCATTCACTCCAAAAGACATTTAACTAAGCTACTGAAAAATTTGTCAGTCGCTCTGACAAATATCCCAACTCAAAAAGTGCACTCACCCGTTTGAGACTGTAACCAGCGTAGAATATAATGGGTGGGAGCAAGATGTTAAAGAACACCTCGGGGTCAAAAGTCACCTGTATTGGAATGGAGGGAGCAGAATTAAAACACAGAATGGCCAAGCAAGGGGAGGGAATGATCCTGGGTATTTCTCTGGCCTTTGCACATTACTGTCCTGTCCCCACCCACCTAATTCCATCCTATTAGCCACCTTAACTCTACCACCCCATCTCCCTCACCCCACTGCACCCTCAAGCCCATTCCTCTCCTTTGCCCCAACCACAGCACTCTCAATCTCTTCCTTCTCCTCTTTCAGCCAACAACCCCACCCCCACCTTTCTTCCCCAGAAGGTCCCTGTGTTTGTCCAATCCATGGAAGAACAAAACGGTGATTTTACCTTTTGCAACATCTCATTATTTTCCACGTTATTTATGTCCTTAGGGTTGATTTCACTTTTCAGCGTGTATTCATAAAACCTCCCACTGACATTAATTAATAATGTAGAGGGGCTGTCTTCCAGCTCACAGCTCAGGGTCACGTTACTGATATCAGTGGGGACATGGATCCCATATCGGAGAACAAGTCCAACCAGTAGCCCTGCCAAACAGGCAAACAGACAGGTTAGACAGAGAACTGCAGTCACCAGGTACTCTCAAAAGTCTTTTTTTACTGCTGCAAACTTAGCAGCAAGATTCAACTCCAATTTCAAAAACAAAGACACAAGTTACAGAAGTTAATGTTTTGGGATCGGTGACCCTTCCTCAGAACTGATGGCAGTTAGGAAAATGTTGGTTTATATGCAGAACATAAGCTGGGAGGAGGGGGGAAGGAGAAAGCAATATGCAGGAGAAGAACCAAAAGAGTGTGATCAGCAGTTGGACAGACACAGCAGTTGATAATGATCTGGCTAGGAGGGTGGAAGGCTGTTAATGCGGACTGTGACTAACAACAGACAGTATGTAATAGCAGGCTATCTGATAACATAGCTTGGTGTGTTGGGTACAAGCGCTAGAACGTGGGAGAGTTTAGGCCCTAAAATTATTGAACTCAATATCCGGAGGGCTGTAGGGTCCCCAAGTGGAAAATGAGGTGTTGTTCCTCCAGCTTGCATTGGGCTTCACTGGAAAACTGCAGCAAGCCGGAGACAGATGTTGGCCAGGAACAGGGTGGTGCATTGAAACGGCTGGCAACAGGTAGTCGAGAGTCTTTTTTGCAAGCAGAATGTAGATGTTCTGCAAAGCAGTCACCAAGTCTACGCTTCGTTTCCCCAATGTAGAGGAGACTACATTGTGAGCAGCGAATGCAGTAGACTAGATTCTGGGAAGTGCAGGTGAAGTGTTGCTTCACCTGGAAGGAATGTTTGGGCCCTCGGATACTGGGGAGGAGGAGGTAAATGGGCAGGTGTAGCACCTTCGCTGGTTACAGCAGGAGGTGCTGTAGGACTGTGTGTGTGTGCGCGGGGTGGGTGGGGTGGGTGGGAGAGGTGGCATGAAGGAAGCATGGGCGAGGGTGTCCCAGAGGGAACGGTCCCTGCGGAAGGCACAGAGGAGGGGAATAAGTGTCTGGTGGTGGCATCTCGCTGGAGGTAGCGGAAGTGGCATCTGATGATCTTCTGGATGTGGATGCTAGTGGGATGGTAGGTGAGGATAAGGGGGACCCTATCGCTGTTGTGGGAGGGAAGTGAAAAGATGTGGGTGGAAGTGCGGGAGATGGGTTGGTTCAGGGCCCTGTTGACAACGGAGCTGGGAAATCCTCAGCCGAGGAAGAAGATGGACATTTTGGAGTGTCCCTTGTCGAAGTCGGCCTCATCTGACCATGCACGACGGAGGCAGAGGAACTGAGAGAATGGGATGGAGTCTTTACAGGAAGCAGGGTATGAGGATGTATGGTCCAGATAGCTGTAGGAGTCAGTGGATTTATAATGGATATTAAGTGGCTGGTCTATCCCCAGAAATACTGAGGAAGGGAAGGAAAGTCAGAGAAAGACGCAGGTGAAAGTGAGGGCAGGGTGGAATTGGTACTTGCACAGGCCCCAGTTATGCCTGTGTCTTTGTGAGGTACGTGGAACATTCCTTATTCCCGTTTTATTCCAGCCCCCTCCCACAACTCTTTCTCTGATATATCGTTGATGTCATCAGTGCTGCTTCCCTCTCTCGTCCTGAACTGGAAAACTTCATTGATGTCAAATCCCATGTTTTTTAGATATCTAAATGGTTAGAGACACTAATTACAGAAACTCATCAAGGCTCCTTAGATAAATCCACAAACCTGCCTGCCTGGTCGACCCATCGTCTCAGCCTGCTCCTGCCCCACCGAACTCATCTCCACCTATCTGGACTCCATTTTCTCCCCTTTGGTCCAGGAACTCCCCACCTACGTCCGTGACACCACCCACGCCCTCCACCTCCTCCAGGACTTCCAATTCCCTGGCCCCCAACACCTCATATTCACCATGGACGTCCAGTCCCTGTACACCTGCATTCCGCATGGAGATGGCCTCAAGGCCCTCCGCTTCTTCCTGTCCCGCAGGCCCGACCAGTCCCCCTCCACCGACACTCTCATCCGCCTAGCTGAACTCGTCCTCACACTCAACAACTTCTCTTTTGACTCCTCCCACTTCCTACAGACTAAGGGGGTGGCCATGGGCACCCGCATGGGCCCCAGCTATGCCTGCCTCTTTGTAGGTTACGTGGAACAGTCCCTCTTCCGCACCTACACAGGCCCCAAACCCCACCTCTTCCTCCGGTACATTGATGACTGTATCGGCGCCGCCTCTTGCTCCCCAGAGGAGCTCGAACAGTTCATCCACTTCACCAACACCTTCACCCCAACCTTCAGTTCACCTGGGCCATCTCCAGCACATCCCTCACCTTCCTGGACCTCTCAGTCAGCTCTCTGATGAAGGGTCTAGGCCCGAAACGTCAGCTTTTGTGCTCCTGAGATGCTGCTTGGCCTGCTGTGTTCATCCAGCCTCACATTTTATTATTTCCTTAGATAGCATTACTCAAACCACTACCTTCTAGAAGGGAAAGAGCAGCAGATATATATGGCCATTCACCATCCTGATTTTGACATATATTGCCATTCTTTCAGTGTCACCATGTCAACATCCTGGAATTCCCTCCCTAATGCCATTGTGGGTCAATCCACAGGAGGAGGACTGCAGCAGTTCAGGAAGGCAGCTCACCACTACCTTCTCAAGGGCAAATAGGGATGGGCAATAAATGCTGGCTCTGCTAGCGATGCCCACACAGGTAAATGGAATAGAAGCAGACCATCCAGCTCCTCCAGCCTATCCATCAAGGTAATGGCTGATCTACCCCAGGCCTCAACCCCGCTTTGTATGAGCTCCTCATAGCCTCCACCCTTCAAATTTTCAAAAATATTCCTACCTTCCCTTTAAATACTCTTAGTGATCTAGCCTCCAAAAGCTTCTGGAGTAGAGAATTCCAGACACTATCATCTGGGAGAAGAAATTCCTTTGCATCTGTTTTGAATGAGTGCCTCCTTATTCTGTAACTATACCCACTAGTTTGAGGTTCCCTACTTGCGGAAACATCTTCTCAATATCTATGTTGTCAAGCCCTCAGAATCTTGTATGTTTCAATAAGTTCACCCCTCATTTTTCTGAACTCTCGCGAATCTCTATCAATAATCAGATCCTTCTTAAATCAGCAATGTAATTCCTCTAGATGACAGGCTTTACTGTCTTTGAGTGTCTTTAGTTTACTTAATACGTCTTTTTTTATTTTAAAAGGCAATTTTGTGATTCCTAACCTCACCTTCTGACTTCACATCTAATCAGTCATCTCCCTGGTAAAACAGAGAAAATAAATAATTATTAAATATTTTTGCCATGTTATCTCTGCCTAAAACTGTTTCAATCATGGGATAGATTGAGGGCTTTAAAATAGTTTAATTCTAAATGTTATTCTAAAATCATAAAATGCCCATTCAGTTTTGGATGCCTTTTTTAGAAAGTTTTTAAATTCTTAGAAAAGAGATTAACAAGAGTGGTTCAGGAATGAGATTTTAGTCATGAGCCAACAAACTGTTTTCATTGAAACAAGATGAGAACATGGGGCTGTCTGATCACAATTCTAAGTCAGTTTAAGGAGGTAAATGTGAGTAGACTGTTGATGCTGGTGATTCAGTAACTGGTACACAAGGCTTAAAACAAACAGGCAAAATGAGATAGGGAGAGAAGTGTTTCTTGTTACACAGAAGATTGTTTGGACAGGGAATTCCTGAGCAGAGGCAGCGGGGAAAACAGAATCCATTATTTTCAAAAGGAAGCAGGTTAAATATTTGAACCATTGAAGTATTATGGGTGTGTGCAAAGGTCAAGAGAAAGGGACTTCAGGACAAATTTCACACTGTTATCAGTGTAAGGTACTGAATGGCCTTGATCAGCGCTGAAACTTTCCATAATTCTATAGGATATATGCTACAATCTATAGAATAGAATATAGAATATATGTTGCAGTCTATAATTACTTGTTCAGTAATTAACTAGTAAGTGCTTGCAAGTGCTCAAGCAAAATAAATTAGAAAATAACAAATTTATTAGGAACTTCCCAAATACTTTTAAACATAAATGTAATCTCCCACTAGCCCAGGCTGTGGCATCACAATTCAATGGGATCTTTGCATGTGACACTTAGATAATCAAATTCGACAACATCAAACTGACAGAAACAAGGAGCAATGTCCGAGAGAGATTAAAACTGGTGAGCTGAAAAATAGGATGCAGCTGATACAGCTTCTTAACTTGGAGTGTTCTGACGGTCCACATGTTACTTGTTCAGAAATTAACTAGTAATTGCAGACATTTTAAAATCATCCTGTTCAGAAATGTTATTACTCACCTGTGAAGTAGGTAGGATGTAAACCCAGGCCTCTTGGCTCAGAGACAGGGTCACTACCACTGCATGACAAGATCTTCAACTATTTAATTGCAGAGAGCAATTAAGCAGTTGTCAGCACTTCAGTTGTGTAATCACTTGATGAGTTTTCTCCCTTCCACTCTATCAATTATAGATATTTTCCTCATCGGCCTGTTTAGGGATGTTACCACACACACATCTTTGGAAGGCATGGGACTTGGAACCTGGTTTTCCTGGCTCAGAGGTAGAGGCACTATGCTACACCATAGACCCCTCAACTATTTAATTGCAGATATTTCTTATTAACCTGTTCAAAGATGATATTACTCCCTTTGGCAAAAGGTGCTCTTGAACCTTGGTTTCCTGGTTTCTAGGTCTGTAATAGGTACCTGTGTAAATAAATTTATACTGGGTGTGAAGAGATCAGTTTCAGTTGCAACCTTCACTGTCTGGTTTTGTGGAATGGAACACTGGGGTGCATCACCTTTCCCGAGGGCTCAGTGAGCATCGAACTTTAAGCTGGGAAGCTAATGTACATACCATTGCCCAGAGCCTAGAACAGAAACTTCCCATCACCAGAAACAATTCTCAGTTATTAAAAGGTTTATCTTGTAGATGAAACATTCACAGTGAATGGTGCAGAGAGGAGAGTTCGGACAAATTGCCAGCCTACAGTAAGGAAAACTTTATCTGTGGAAAAACAATAATACAGGCTGCCCAATTCTGTAACTATCATATCTCCCAGGAATGGCACATGGGCCCAACTTCAAAAATTGAAAATCAATGATTACTGTTGCTGTAAACTCAGTTGAACTGTACAGGTTGGAAATGAGGACCTGCATTACCTGGTCAGAATTACTGGAAATACATAATAACTACTACATCTCAGGGATACCTCAGGGCATCTGCCTGTCACACAGAGCACTAACTCCAGAAAAGTGTATAAACATTACAAAAAGAAACCGTCTACATTTGGTTTGTGGTGCCTTGAGACCGCAGCCAGGCATAACGGGGGGGGTGGGGGTTTATTGCTGGGGGTTGACATGGCGAGCCCGGTCTGGCGGATTGGATGGGGGGGTGGGTCTAAGTGGGGGGCGGAATTTGGGAAGGGGGGTATTGGGGAAAGTGGGGGGTATTGTAGGAGGTATTGCAGGGGGTATTTGGGATGTGTGGGTATGTGGATGGGGTGGGGGGTAAATTGGGGGTGGGGGTATGCGGGAAGGTGGGCGATATTGGGGGTGGGGTGGAGATATTGGGGTGGCGGGTATTTGGGGGGCTATTGGGGCAGGGGTGGGGTTATTTGGGAGGTGGTGGGTATTGGGGTGGGAGTTATTGGGTGGTATAAGGGATGCAGTGTATTGGGGGTAGGGTGAATTGGGGGTGGGGGGTGTTGGAGTGGGGTGGGGTATATTTGTGGGGGTATAGGGGTGGGGTGGGGTGGGGTGGGGGCTATTGGGGGTGTATACGCGGTGGGTTATTGAGGGTAATGTGGGGGTGGGGTTATTGGGGGTATATGGGGTGGGGGTATTGTTGATATTGGGGGTTGGGGGGTGGGAGGGTGGGGCTGTGGGTTAG
Organism: Stegostoma tigrinum; assembly: GCF_030684315.1. Lineage (NCBI taxonomy): Eukaryota > Metazoa > Chordata > Chondrichthyes > Orectolobiformes > Stegostomatidae > Stegostoma > Stegostoma tigrinum. Next base: position 822,018 of record NC_081368.1, on the reverse strand, counting down.
TTGAGTCTATATGGGGTTGGGGGGTGACCTTAGGCCATGGTGAGCCCAGCCTGGGGGATTGGATGGGGGGAGGGGATTGTCGACTGGAAGCAGAGCCTAGCGGGGAAGACAGTAGAGCAACAATGGCAGGAGTTTCTGGGTGTAATTGAGGACACAGTACAGAGGTTCATCCCAAAGAAAAGAAAGATTATTCGGGGTGGGATTAGACAGCCATGGCTGACAAATGAAGCCAGGAAATATATCAAAGAAAAAGAGACAGCCTATAAATTGGCCAAGAGCACTGGGAAATCAGAAGATTGGGAAGGCTCCAAAAACAAACAGAGGATAACAGAGAGCAATAAGGAAGGAGAAGATCAAGTATGAAGGTAGGCTAGCTAGTAATATTAGAAATGATAGGAAAAGCTTCTTTCAATACATAAGAAACAAACGAGAGGCAAAAGTAGATATTGGGCGGCTCCAAATTGATGCTGGAAGGCTAGTGATGGGAGATAAGGAAATACCTGAAGAACTTAATAAGTACTTTGCGTCAGTCTTCACAGTGGCAGACATGCCAACTATTAGGGAGAGGGGAGAGCCAGGGGGCAGAGCTGAGTAGGGTAGACATTACAAAACAGAAAGTGCTAGAAAAGCTAAAAGGTCTAAAAATTGATAAATCTGTTGGCCCCGATCGGCTACATCCTAGAGTTAAGAGGGAGGTGGCTGAGGAAATAGCAGAGGCTTTGGTTGTGATCTTTCAAAAGTCACTGGAGTCAGGGGAAGTCCCAGATGATTGGAAAATTGCTGTTGTAACTCCCTTGTTTAAGAAAGGATCAAGGCAAAAGATGGAAAATTACAGGCCGATTAGCCTAACCTCGGTAGTTGGTAAAATTCTAGAATCCATTGTCAAGGATGAGATTTCTAAATTCCTGGAAGTACAGCGTCAGATTAGAACAAGTCAGCATGGATTTAGTAAGGGGAGGTCATGCCTGACAAACCTGTTAGAATTCTTTGAAGAGGTTAACAAGTATGTTAGACCAGGGAATCCCAGTAGATATTATCTATCTAGACTTCCAAAAGGCCTTTAATACAGTGCCTCACGGGAGGCTGCTGAGTAAGATGAGGACCCATGGTGTTCGAGGTGAGCTACTGGCTTGGATTGAGGATTGGCTGTCTGACAGAAGGCAGACAGTTGAGATAAAAGGCTTTTTCGGAATGGCACCGGTGACGAGTTGTGTCCCGCAGGGTTCAGTGTTGGGGCCGCAGCTGTTCACTTTATACATTAATGATCTGGATGAAGGGGCTGGGGGCATTCTGGCGAAGTTTGCCGATGATACGAAGATAGGTGGACAGGCAGGTAGTACTGAGGAGGTGGGGAGACTGCAGAAAGAGTTAGACAGTTTAGGGGAGTGGTCCAGGAAACGGCTGATGAAATTCAATGTGAGCAAATGTGAGGTTTTGCACTTTGGTAAAAAGAATACAGGCATGGACTATTTTCTGAACGGTGAGAAAATTCGTGAAGCAGAAGTGCAAAGGGATCTGGGAGTGTTGGTCCAGGATTCTGTAAAGGTTAACTTGCAGGTAGAGTCCGTAACTAAGAAAGCGAATGTAATGTTGTCGTTTACCTCGAGGGTTGGAATATAAAAGCAGCGATGTGGCTCTGAGGCTTTATAAGGCTCTAGTTAGGCCCCATTTAGAATACTGTGTCCAATTTTGGGCCCCACACCTCAGGAAGGACATACTAGCCCTGGAGCGTGTCCAGTGGAGATTCACACGGATGATCCCTGGAATGGTAGGTTTAACGTATGATGAAGGGCTGAGGATCCTAGGATTGTACTCATTAGAGTTTAGAAGGTTGAGGGGAGATCTAATAGAAACTTACAAGATAATGTATGGTTTAGAAGGGGTGGACACTAGGAAGTTGTTTCCGTTAGGCGGGGAGACTAGGACCCGTGGGCACAGCCTTAGAATGAGAGGGGGTAAATTTAAAACGGAAATGAGGAGACATTTCTTCAGCCAGAGAGTGGTGGGCTTGTGGAATTCATTGCCACAGAGTGCAGTGGAGGCCGGGATGTTAGATGCCTTCAACATATGGGGGAGGGGGGTGTATGTGGAGGGGGTATGGGGAGGGGGTATATGGGGAGGGGGTATATGGGGGAGGGGGGTGTATGGGGAGGGGGTATATGGGGGAGGGGGGTGTATGGGGAGGGGGTATATGGGGAGGGGGTATATGGGGGAGGGGGGTGTATGGGGAGGGAGGTGTATGGGGAGGGGGGTGTATGGGGAGGGGGGTGTATGGGGAGGGGGGTGTATGGGGAGGGGGGTGTATAGGGAGGGGGTATATGGGGGAGGGGGGTGTATGGGGAGGGAGGTGTATGGGGAGGGAGGTGTATGGGGAGGGGGGTAAATGGGGAGGGGGGTGTCCCTTACCGTAGGCCATGGCGAGCCCGGCCTGGTGCAGGAGGCGGCAGCGCCGGTGTTGGAGCAGCCAGAGGCTGACGATGGTGGCGGTCAGCAGGAGGATGAAGAGCAGCAGCTCGGCGCTGTCCTGGCGGTGACTCTCCTCAGCCTGGGCCTCGCTCAGCGGCTCCGGCATCGCGACCGGCCCCGAGGCCCCGACACCCGGCCCCGGGAGGCGGCTCTGATCGCCGGGGTCCCCCTCCCTCAGACCGGGGCCGCTAGCGGCGAGAGCCCGGGCCCCACATCAGAGCAAAACCCGGGGAACGGAACATAACCACACCCCACCCCCCACAACACACACCCACAGACACACCCACACACAGACACACCCCCACCCCCACAACACACACCCACAGACACACCCCCACCCCCCACAACACACACCCACAGACACACCCACACACAAACACACCCCCACCCCCCACAACACACACCCACAGACACACCCACACACAGACACACCCCCACCCCCCACAACACACACCCACAGACACACCCCCACCCCCGACACACACACACCCACACACAGACACACCCACCCCCCAACACACACCCACACACATACCCCCACCCCCCACAATACACAACCACACACAGACACACCCACAACCAGACACACCCCCATCCCCCACAACACACACCCACAGACTCACCCCCACCCCCCACAACACACACCCACAGACACACCCACACCCCCGACACACACACACCCACACACAGACACACCCACCCCCCAAACACACACCCACACACATACCCCCACCCCCCACAATACACAACCACACACACACATACCCCACAACACACACAGACACACAAACCACACCCCACAACACAAACCCACACACAGACACACCCACACACAGACACCCACACCCGGACACACCCCCACCCCCCACAACACACACCCACAGACACACCCCCACCCCCCACAACACACAGACACACCCACAACCAGACTCACCCACAGACGCACCCCCATCCCCAACACACACCCACACACAGACACACCCACCCCCCAACACACACCCACACACATACCCCCACCCCCCACAATACACAACCACACACAGACACACCCACAACCAGACACACCCCCATCCCCCACAATACACACCCACAGACACACCCCCACCCCCCACAACACACAGACACACCCACAACCAGACTCACCCACAGACGCACCCCCATCCCCAACACACACCCACACACAGACACACCCCCACCCCCCACCACACCCACAGACACACCCACACCCCCGACACACACACACCCACCCAACACACACCCACACACATACCCCCACCCCCCACAATACACAACCACACACACACATACCCCACAACACACACACCCACACACAGACACACAAACCACACCCCACAACACAAACCCACACACAGACACACCCACACACAGACACCCACACCCGGACACAACCCCAACCCCCACAACACACACCCACAGACACACCCCCACCCCCCACAACACACAGACACACCCACAACCAGACTCACCCACAGACGCACCCCCACCCCCAACACACACCCACACACAGACACACCCCCACCCCCCACAACACACACCCACAGACACACCCCCACCCCCCACAACACACACCCACACACAGACACACCCACAACCAGACACACCCCCACCCCCCACAGACACACCCCCACCCCCAACAACACACAGACACACCCACAACCAGACACACCCCCACCCCCCACAACACACACCCACAGACACACCCACACCCCCGACACACACACACCCACACACAGACACACCCACACACACACCCCCACCCCCCACAATACACAACCACACACACACACATACCCCACAACACACACACCCACACACAGACACACAAACCGCACCCCACAACACAAACCCACACACAGACACACCCACACACAGACACCCACACCCGGACACACCCCCACCACACACCCACACACAGACACACCCCCACCCCCCACAATACACAACCACACACATACATACCCCACAACGCACACCCACCCCCACAACACACACCCACACACAGATACACCCCCACCCCCCCACAACACACACACACACACACCCCCCACAACACACATCAACACACAGACACCCCCCCACCCCCACAACACACACCCACAACACACACACACCCACCCCCACAACACACACACACACCCCACAACACACCCACACACACACACACCCCCCAACACACACACAGACACACCCCCACCCCCCACAATACACAACCACACACACACACATACCCCACAACACACACACAGACACACACACCCACACACAACACAAACCCACACACAGACACACCCACACACAGACACACACCCACACACAGACACACCCTCTCCCCCACAACACACACACACCCACACCCCAACGCACACAGACACTCCCCCTCCCCCCACAACACACACACACACACCCACACCCAGACACACCCCCACAACACACACCCACACACAGAAACACCCACACCCCAACACACACCCACACGCAGACACAACCCCACCCCCCACAACACAGACACACCCAGCCCCACCGCCAACACACCCACACAGTCCTACTCCCACCCCCAACACACACCCACCCCCAACACACAAACACACACACACACCCCCACACCCGACACGCAGACACACCTCCAGCAACACACACAACCACAACACACACCCCCACTCAGGCACCACCCCCCAACACACACCCAGACACACACACCCAACACACACATACACCCAGGCACACCCCCCCCAACACACACAATCACACAGTCAGACCCACCCACACACACCCCCACCCCCATGCACCCAGACACATCCCCAACACACACCCCCCCAACACACACCCACACAGGCAGACACACAACCACCAACACACACACCCCCACTCAGGCACACCCACCCCCAACACACACCCACCCCCCAAACGCACGGCCAAACACAAACCCAGACACACACCTACACGCACACACCCCGAGACACCAAAATATCAGAATAAATCCGACAATAATTCACAACAAATGAACAGAACACCAAGACACAGAGACAGTCAGCACCGAGTAACTAAACCCAACACCGAGACACAGAGACAGTCAGCACCGAGTAACTAAACCCAACACCGAGACACAGAGACAGTCAGCACCGAGTAACTAAACCCAACACCGAGACACAGAGACAGTCAGCACCGAGTAACTAAACCCAACACCGAGACACAGAGACAGTCAGCACCGAGTAACTAAACCCAACACCGAGACACAGAGACAGTCAGCACCGAGTAACTAAACCCAACACCGAGACACAGAGACAGTCAGCACCGAGTAACTAAACCCAACACCGAGACACAGAGACAGTCAGCACCGAGTAACTAAACCCAACACCGAGACACAGAGACAGTCAGCACCGAGTAACTAAACCCAACACCGAGACACAGAGACAGTCAGCACCGAGTAACTAAACCCAACACCGAGACACAGAGACAGTCAGCACCGAGTAACTAAACCCAACACCGAGACACAGAGACAGTCAGCACCGAGTAACTTAACCCAACACCGAGACACAGAGACAGTCAGCACCGAGTAACTAAACCCAACACCGAGACACAGAGACAGTCAGCACCGAGTAACTTAACCCAACACCGAGACACAGAGACAGTCAGCACCGAGTAACTAAACCCAACACCGAGACACAGAGACAGTCAGCACCGAGTAACTAAACCCAACACCGAGACACAGAGACAGTCAGCACCGAGTAACTAAACCCAACACCGAGACACAGAGACAGTCAGCACCGAGTAACTAAACCCAACACCGAGACACAGAGACAGTGAGCACTGAGTGACTAAACCCAACACCGAGACACAGAGACAGTCAGCACCGAGTAACTAAACCCAACACCGAGACACAGAGACAGTCAGCACCGAGTAACTAAACCCAACACCGAGACACAGAGACAGTGAGCACTGAGTGACTAAACCCAACTTTGAGTCAGCATGAAGCAGTTGGATGTGCTTTCAAAATGCCAGACAGACTGTCTATGTACCAAATGGACGTTAATGTGATTAGTGTAATTTGGTAGTTTTTAGCATTTCATTGACAAGGTGGGCTGAATGGCCTGGTTCTGTGCTCTTTGGCATGTTCTGCATACTTCACTCCTCCATACAATAGGCAGTGGGGCTGAAAGAAAATCAATCAACTTTGGGACAGTTCATAGCCCATGCCAGATCCCTGAGGGAAAGCTGGAAGTTTCCACTGAACGGGTCACTCACTGGGGTTTTCAACTGCACAGCGACAAGTCAGCATGCCAATGCACGTCAGGGAGGTGTGCGCAACAGCGTGTGTAAAAGAAAATGCCTCTTCGTTTGGCACAAAAAGAAATTACACTGAGTAATCCAACACTGAAATATCAGTTGCAATGTGCATTGTCTACTCTCAATTATAAGGCCATAAGACATACGAGTTGAAGTAAGGCCATTTGGCCCATTGAGTCCACTCTGCCATTTAAATCATGGCTGATGGGCATTTCAACTCCACTTCCCTGCACTCTCCCCAAAGCCCTTGATTCCTTGCTTAGTCTAGGTCAAGTTGACATAAGGAAGGAGGAAGTGGTAGGTACCCTAAAAGACATTAAGGTGGACAAGTCCCCAGGTCCGGATAGGATCTATCTCAGATAACTGAGGGAAGCGAGAGAAGAAATAGCCGGGGCCCTAACAGATATCTTTGCAGTGTCCTTAGACACGGGTGAGGTCCCAGAGGACTGGAGACTTGCTAATGTTGTCCCCTTGTTTAAAAAGGGCAGCAAGGATAATCCAGGTAATTATCGACTGGTGAGCCTGACCTCAGTGGTAGGGAAGCTACTGGAGAAGATACTGAGGGATAGGATCTATTCCCATTTGGAAGAAAAAGGGCTTATCAGTGATAGGCAACATGGTTTTGTACAGGGAAGGTCATGTCTTGCCAACTTAATAGAATTCTTTGAGTACGTGACAAAGTTGATTGATGAGGGAAAGGCTGTAGATATCATATACATGGACTTCAGTAAGGCGTTTGATAAGGTTCCCCATAGCAGGCAAATGGAGAAAGTGAAGTCACATGGGGTCCAGGGGGTGCTAGCTAGATGGATAAAAAACTGGCTGGGCAACAGGAGACAGAGGCTAGTAGTAGAAGGGAGTTTCTCAAATTGGAGAGCTGTAACCAGTGGTGTTCCACAGGGATCTGTGCTGGAACCACTGTTGTTTGTGATATATGTAAATGATCTGGAGGAAGGTGTAGGTGGTCTGATCAGCAAGTTTGCTGATGACACTAAGATTGGTGGAGTAGCTGACAGTGAAGGGGACTGTCAGAGATTACAGCAGAATATAGATAGACTGGAGAGTTGGGCAGAGAAATGGCAGATGGAGTTCAATCTGGGCAAATGCGTGGTGATGCATTTTGGAAGATCCAATTCAAGGGCGAGCTATACAGTAAATGGAAAAGTCCTGGGGAAAATTGATGAACAGAAAGATCTGGGTGTTCAGATCCATTGTTCCCTGAAGGTGACAACGCAGGTCAATAGGGTGGTCAAGAAGGCATATGGCAAGCTTTCCTTCATTGGGCAGGGTATTGAATACAAGAGTTGGCAGGTCATGTTGCAGTTGTATAGGACTTTGGTTCGGCCACATTTGGAGTACTGTGTGTAGTTCTGGTCGCCACATTACCAAAAGGATGTGGATGCTTTGGAGAAGGTGCAGAGGAGGTTCACCAGGATGTTGCCTGGTATGGAGGGTGCTAGCTATGAAGAGAGGTTGAATAGATTAGGATTATTTTCATTAGAAAGATGGAGATTGGGGGGGGGGAACCTGATTGAGGTCTACAAAATCATGAGGGTATAGACAGGGTGGATAGCAATAAGCTTTTTCCCCAGAGTGGGGGACTCAATTACCAGGGGTCATGAGTTCAAAGTGAGAGGAGGAAAGTTTCAGGGAGATATGCATGGAAAGTTCTTTACACAGAGGGTGGTGGGTGCCTGGAACGCGATGCCAGCGGAGGTGGTAGACACAGACACGTTAGCGTCTTTTAAGGTATATTTGGACAGGTACATGGATGGGCAGGGAGCAAATGGACACAGACCGTTAGGAAATAGGTGACAGGTTAGACAGAGGATCTTGATCGGCGCAGGCTTGGAGGGCTGAAGGGCCTGTTCCTGTGCTGTAGGTTTCTTTGTTTCTTTGAGATCAAGAATTTATCGATCTCTGCCTTGAAGGCATCCAATGTCCCCGGCCTCCACTGCACTCCATGGCAATGAATTCCACAAGCCCACCACTCTCTGGCTGAAGAAATGTCTCATTTCCATTTTAAATTTACCCCCTCTAATTCTAAGGCTGTGCCCATGGGTCCTAGTCTCCCTGCCTAACGGAAACAACTTCCCAGCGTCCACCCTTTCTAAGCCATACATTATCTTGTAAGTTTCTATTAGATCTCCCCTCAACCTTCTAAACTTTAATGAATACAATCCCAGGATTGTCTGGTTGACCCACAGGGCTCTGTGGTGCAGTGCACTGTTGTTAAGCCTTAGCCCGGAGTCCAGAGTTCAAGTCCCATTTATTCCAGAGATGCGCATTTCATTTCTGAGCATGTTGACTACAAAATATCTCCTGGCTCACCAGGATCTCTACATCAAAAAGTCATTCAGCTGTCAAATTATATTCACACAAGAAAGATTCATCCCTCTAGCAATTTAAAATTATGTTGAAAACTAGAAGATAGTAACAACTGGACAGACAGTGGAAATGTCTGATGATTACGATCCAAACTATGAAACAATATTTTTTTCTATCAAACCCACAAATCCATGGCGGCTGGCAGGTATGAGAATGAAAGAAGTAGGCTATTGGGAGAGTGTAGGGAAGTGGAGGTGAAATGCCCATCAGCCATGATTAAATGGCGGAGTGGACTCGATGGGCCCAATGGCCTTACTTCTACTCCTATGTCTTATGGTCTTAAGTCGCCAAAGTAAAGAAACAACAGCTGTGAATGTTTCATGATCAGGTCAGAAAGGAAAGTTGAGGGTGGTTTGAAAATCTAAGGCCTTGGTGTTTCCATTGTAATAAAGGGGGATGTTTGTTCAGGATGCTGAGTTTTATCTGAAGCCCATGGAACTGATTGAGGTTTGAGAGTCAATTCTGAAAAGGGATTCAAGGAGAACAACTCAAATGGAGCAAATCCTAGCTTTGACAAAAACTGTGGAGCCATAGGTGAACACTGCTGTGAATTCAGGAGAGATAAATAAAGTAATATAGCACTATAGAAGGCTTTTGTCAAAAGGCAAAGGAACTCCTTATTCCTCATCAGGTTAAATTTGTTCAAAAAAAACCTTCTACCTCTCATCATACTGCATCCTCTTTCAACTTGTGAATCATGCTGGCCTGAAACAATTTAGCTATGAAGAGAGACTACAGAATCTGGGATTGTTTCCCTTAGAACAAGGAAGGATGGGGCTTGGTGGTTGGGGGTGTGTGCAGGGAGAGATTGCTGGTATCTGACTGAGATGTACAAGTTCTGAGGGGCATTGACAGGATGGATAGGGAGAAACTTTTCCCCTTTGTTGAGGAGTCAAGAACAAAGGGGCATATACTTAAGGAAAAGGACAGGTACTTTAGACAGGGTCTAAGAAATGATGGTAGAAGTTAGAGCCATCACAACCTTTAAGATGTATATAGACAAACATATGAAGCTCCAATAGCATACTAGACTACATGTCAAATGCTATAAAATGGGGTTAGATTGAGTAAGCTTAACACAGGAGGAACGTTTGAGGACTCTGGGTCTATACTCAATGGCGTTTAGAAGGATGGGGGGTGGGGGGGATCTAATTGAAACTTACAAAATACTGAAGGGCCTGGACAGAATGGATGTTGGGAAGATGTTTCCAGTGGTAGGAGAAACCAGGACCCCAGGGCACAGCCTTAGAGTAAAGGGAAGACCTTTTAGAATGGAGAGAAGGAGAAACTTCTTCAGCCAGAGAGTGGTGAATCTATGGAATTCATTGCCACAGAAAGCTGTGGAGGCCAGGTCATTGAGTACATTTAAGACAGCGATAGAACAAAGGACAAAAGAACAAAGAAAATTACAGGATAATAAAATGTGAGGCTGGATGAACACAGCAGGCCAAGCAGCATCTCAGGAGCACAAAAGCTGACGTTTCGGGCCTAGACCCTTCATCAGAGCATTTTATTATCTTGGAATTCTCCAGCATCTGCAGTTCCCATTATCTCTTATCAAAGAAAATTACAGGACAGGAACAGGCCCTTCGCCCTCCAAGCCTGTGCAGATCCAGATCCTCCAGCTAAACCTGTCGCCTATTTTCCAAGGATCTGTATTCCTCTGCTCCCTGCCCATCCGTGTACCTGTCTAGATACATCTTAAATGACAGTAACATGCCTGCCTCTACCACCTCCTCTGGCAACGTGTTCCAGGCACCCACCACCCTCTGCGTAAAGAACGTTCCACGCATATCTTCCTTAAACTTTTCCCCTCTCACCTTGAAATTGTGACCCCTAGTAATTGAGTCCCCCACTCCGGTAAAAAAAAGCTTCTTGCTATCCATCCTGTCCATACCCCTCATGATTTTGTAGACCTCAATCAGGTCCCCCCTCAACCTCTATCATTCTAATGTAAATAATCCTAATCTACGCAACCTCTCTTCGTAGCTAGCACCCTCCATACCAGGCAATATCCTGGTGAACCTCCTCTGCACCATCTCCAAAGCATCTACATCCTATATCACAAACAACAGTGGTCCCAACACAGATCCCTGTGGAACACCACTGGTCACAGTTCTCCATTTTGAGAAACTCCCTTCCACTACAACTCTCTGTCTCCTGTTGCCCAGCCAGTTCTCTATTCATCTAGCTAGTACACCCTGGACCCCATGCAAGTTCACTTTCTCCATCAGCCTACCATGGGGAATCTTATCGAACCCCTTACTGAAGTCCATGTATGTGACATCTACAGCCTTTTCCTCATCTATCAAGTTTGTCACTTCTTCAAAGAGCTCTATCAAGTTGGTAAGATATGACCTTCCCTGCGCAAAACCATGCTGCCTATCACTGATAAGCCCATTTTCTTCCAAATATAAATAGATCCTATCCCTCAATATCTTGTCCAGCAGCTTCCCCACCATTGACATCAGGCTCACCGGGTCTATAATTACCTGGGTTATCCTTGCTACCCTTCTTAAACAAGGAGACAACATTAGCAATTCTTCAGTCCTCCAGGGCCTCACCCATGCTCAAGGATGCTGCAAAGGTATGTCTAAAGGCCCCAGCTATTTCCGATCTCACTTCCCTCAATAACCTGGGACAGATCTCATCTGGACCTAGGGACTTGTCCACCTTAATGCCTTTTAGAATACCCAACACTTCCAGCCTCCTTATGCTGGTTTGACCTAAAGTAATCAAACATCTGTCATGTCCCTCTACTCACTGAATACCTACACAAAATACTCATTAAGAATCTCACTCATTTTCTCTGACTCCTCGCATAACTTCCCTCCTTTGTCCTTGAGTGGGCCTACCCTTTCTCTAGTTACCCTTCTTGCTCCTTATGTACGAATAAAAGGCTTTGGGATTTTCCTTACCCCTGTTCGCTAAAGATATTTCATGACCCCCTTTTAGCCCTCTTAATTCCTAGTTACAGATCGGTCCTACTTTCCCGATATTCTTCCAAAGCTTCATCTGTTTTCAGTCACCTAGACCTTGTGTATGCTTCCTTTTACCTATTTGCTAGTCTCACAATTTCACCTGTCGTCCATGGATGGATAGGCTCTTGATTGTCAAGGGGATTCAGGGTTACAGGGAAAAAGTGTGAGTATGGGGTGGAAAAACTTATCAGCCATGATTGAATGGTGGAGAAGTTTTGATGGGCTGAATGGCCTCAGTTATGCTCCTGTATCTTCTGGTCTAGATAGGTGCTTGATGACAAACTTGCAGGCGATGGGCTGATGGTCCTCTTCTCATGCTGTAAAACTCTTTCACTCTATAACTCAACTCACTCCATTTGGTTATCACCAAATGGTTCGAGAAACTTGTATATTGCAAAGGCTATGGGCCCTGACAACATTCCAGCAATTATACTGAAGATTTTTGCTCCAGAATTTGTTACTTCCCTCACCAAGCTGTCCCAGTACAGCTATAACATTGGCATTCTACCCGACAATGAGGAAAATTGCCCAGATATGGCCTCTATACAAAAAGCAGAATAAATCCCATCTGGTCAATTATCACCCCATCAGCCTACTGTTGATCATCAGTAAAGTAATGGGAAATGTCATCAAGAGTGCTATCAAGCAACACCTACTCAGCTTCAATGACTTTCTGTCCATTATAAGGTGAGATGTTCGCCTGTTGACTGCACAATTTTTCCATTATTCACAACTGCTTAGGCACTGAAGCAGTCCATGTTCAAATGCAGCAAGACTAGAGCAATATCCAGGCTCGACAAGTGGCAAGCAACATTTGTGTCACACAAATGCCAGGCAATGACTATCTCCAACAATATACAATCTAACGATCACCCTTGACATTCAGTGGTGTTACAATCACTGAAATCCCCACTTATCTTTGTGGTTTCCGTTGACCAGAAAAATCAACTGGACTCACCACATAAACACAGTGGCTACAACAGCAGATAAGGGGCTAGGAATATTGAGGCAAAGAAATCAATTCCTGACTCCCCAAATCCTGTCCATTATCTATGTTCTTAGACAGCACCTTTCAAATCCAAGACCACTTCCATCTAGGAATTTGCCAGGAATTTCCAGGAATGGAGGGTTTGAGTTATAAGCAGAGGCTGAGACTTTATACACTGCAGCTTATGAGGTTGAGAGGTGACCTTATTAGAACATAGAACATTACAGCACAGTACAGGCCCTTCGGCCCTCAACGTTGTGCCGACGTGTCATACCGATCTGAAGCCCATCTAACCTACACTATTCCATGTATGTCCATATGCTTGTCCAATGATGACTTAAATGTACCTAAAATTGGCGAATCTACTACCGTTGCAGGCAAAGCATTCTATTCCCCTACTACTCTTGAGTAAAGAAACTAGCTCTGACATCTGTCCTATATCTTTCACCCCTCAATTTAAAGCTATGCCGTACCGTCCTAGGAAAAAGGATCTCCCTATCCACCCTATCTAACCCTCTGATTATTTTATATGTTTCAATTAAGTCACCTCTCAACCTTCTTCTCTCTAATGAAAACAGCCTCAAGTCCCTCAGCCTTTCCTCGTAAGACCTTCCCTCCATACCAGGCAACATCCTAGTAAATCTCCTCTGCACCCTTTCCAAAGCTTCCACATCCTTCTTATAATGCGATGACCACAACTGTACACAATACTCCCAGTGCGGCCGCACCAGAGTTTTGTACAGCTGCAGCATACCCTCTTGGTTCCGGAATTCAATCCCTCTATTAATAAAAGCTAAAACACCGTATGCCTTCTTAACAGACCTGTCAACCTGGGTGGGGTATTGGGGTTTATATAATCATGTGGGGCATACATAAGGTGAATGGCAGGTATCTTTTCCCTAGAGTGAGGGATTTCAAGACAAGGGATCATATTTTTAATCCGAGAAAGATTTTTAAAAAAATTAGGGCAATTTTTTTCCACCAAGAGTGGTTCATAACTTGAATGAACTTCCACAGGAAGTGGTAGATGTGGATGCAGTTACAACATTTAAAAGACATTTAGATAAGTACATGGATAAGAAATATTTGGAGGGATATGGGCCAAGCACATGCACTGGGGAATAGTTTAGTTTGGGTTTATGGTCAGCATTGACTGGTTGGACCAAAGGGTCTGTTCCTGTGCTGCATGACTAAATGACTCTCTGAGGACATGGGCAGCAGATACACAGGAATACCATGAAGTGCAAGACGAAATTCAATTCACCATCCTGACTTGAACATATATCGCCATTCCTTCACTGCTGCTGGGTCAAAATCTTGGAACTCCTTCCCTGATAGCATTGTGGGTTTACCTATAGAAGTGATTCAATGCAGGGGCTTCTTAAGAGCAATTCAGGTGGGGCATTGCAGCAATGGTCTCAATCCAATGATTAAAAGCTAGAACATGTTTGGTATATTAAAGTAACAATATATTTACACTTTGAGCTAGGAACATTAAAGCAGTAATGCCTTGTTTGTCTGTTTCAGCTGCCATAGCCTATGAATTCACAACTGTTTCAATGAAGTTCTTTCTGCAACATACTTAAAGTTTCTCTGTTAGTGTCATTGGATGGCACTCTCTTCAGACAGATTACAGCTTCAAGCCGTGCTCTGTGCTTCAATAAGTAATCTTGTTTGATGTTGGATCTACATCACTCCGTCAGTCTTTTAAGCGACTCTTGGTTAGGCACATGGAGGATAGTAAAATGTAGGGTATGCAGGGTAGATTGATCTTAGTAGGATAATAGGTTGGCACAACATCGTGGGCCGAAGGGCCTGTACTGCTCTAAGTTCTAAATAAGCCTGGTGTCATGCTTATGAATCTATGCTGCAAGCCCTCCAAGGTCAAAATACTTGAGTGCCCAGAGTGCTCCAGCTGGGGTTTGATCAAGGCCTTGTAGAAACAGAGCATGACTTTTCCATTTACATTCGCCTCTCTGACTTCACATTTATTTTGATCGAAATAAGGGACATGGGCATCACAGGCTGGCCAGCATATGTTGTTACTCTAATTATCCTCAAGAAGGTGGTGGTGAAACCTTCTGGAACTGCTGCAATTTCTGCTGTGTTGGGCCACTACTGTACTGAAAGTAAGGGAATTTCAGAATATTAACCCAGCGACATTAAAGGTACAGCGATAAATGACCAAATCACGATGGAGATTAGCTTGGAGATAAATTGCAGATGATGACATTACCATGTATGTGCTGCGCTTGTCCTCTATGGTAGCAGTTGTGTTTAGCTTTCTTGATTACTTGCCGTACTTGCATACTAACCTGTGATTCATGCAGTAGGATACCCAGATCTCCGTATGTCAGAGCTTTGCACCCTCTCACCATTAGGTAATATCCATTTTAGCTATCATACCTTTGATCTTTCATCCAAATCATTTTACATAAACTGTAAAGAACTGTGGGCCTAGCATTAACACCTAAGCATGCCACTCATGGCATCCTGCCAGCCTTAAGAAGATCCACTTACTCCTACTCTCTGCTTCTGTTAATAAGTCAGTCATCTATCCATACCGATGTGTCAACCTCAGCACCATGCACTCCCAATTTTCTGTAAATCTTTGGTACTTTCTCAAATACTTTTTGACAACTGAAATATTGTACATCCACTGATTCTCTTTTATCTCCGGTGCTATGGAAGGTAGACAGTGCATCTTGTAGACAGTAC
Source organism: Stegostoma tigrinum (assembly GCF_030684315.1). Taxonomy (NCBI): domain Eukaryota; kingdom Metazoa; phylum Chordata; class Chondrichthyes; order Orectolobiformes; family Stegostomatidae; genus Stegostoma; species Stegostoma tigrinum. Next base: position 806,172 of record NC_081368.1, on the reverse strand, counting down.
ACATTGGAAACAATGCTGGGCTGAGAAAGCCAGGGAGCTGCAACACCTTGCTGATAAGCACAACACCCGTGGTTTCTTTAGTGTCACCAAGACAATAACAGACTCTACACCCTCAGCCTCAAACCAGTGTGGAAAAAGGACAGACCCTTTTGAGAGATAGAGAAAACATCAGCCCTTGATGGCAAATTAGTATAATAAATCTATAACACAATTATCAGTGTGGCAGAAGTTGAAGTCATTGTTAAATGCATAAAGAATGAAAAAGCCACAAGAGTAGATGGAATTCCAGCAGAGATTTTCAAACCAACAGCAGCAGAGCTTACCATCACCTCCACAAAATGTTCCTGAAAATCTGGCATGAGGAAGAAATCCCTGCCGATCTCAGGGCCACTGCCGTTGCTGCCTCGTTCAAGAAAAGAGATAAAGTGGACTGCGAGACTTATTGGGGAATCTTAATAATTTCCATCACCAGGAAGATAATCACCTGAATCCTCCCTAACTACCTTCTCCCAGTCTGAGGGAATCCTTCCTGAAAGCCGTTCTGGCTTCCAACCAAACGATGGAACCATGGAAAAACTGAAAGAACTGCAGATGCCGGAAATCAGAAACAAAAATAGATATTGCTGGAAAAGTTTATCAAGTCTGGCAGTGGATATAACTAACACTTGACATTTCAGGTCCAGTGGCACTTCCTCAGAACTCCTAAGGAGACATGGAATTTCCGAGGTGAACAATCATGCTCATTAGTGAGTGTTTGCTGATGAGGACACATTGCTGCCATATTCACTACTGGCAAAGGAATAAACGATGGAAGTGGCGAATCAGGAGCCAAACAATAAGGTAGTGGTGTGGTTGTAATGTCAGCAGACTAATAATCTGGGGATATGAACCTGTATTGCCACTTTCCCAATTTGGCAGATAGTTAAATTTAAATTCCATAAAAAGTTAGCCTAATAATGACCATATAACCACAGACATTTGTTGTTTAAAAATAAACCTAGTGCACTAATGCCTTTTGGCAAAAGTAATCTACAATCCTTACCTGGTCTGGTCTACATGGGACTCCAGGCCCACAGCAATGTGGTTCTGTCAATCCAGATTACAGATAGTCAACAAATACAGATCTACCTGATAAAGTACCCATCCCATGAACAACAATGAAATAAAAACCAAGTAGGCTGTTTGTCCTGGACGGGGTCAAGCTTCAAAGTTGTTACAGTGAAGAATTCACCTCCTGATTCCCCAAAGCTTGTCCATTATCTATTAGGCATAAGTCATAAGTGTGATGCTCCAACTCCCAATAAGCTTGACATCATCCAGGACAAAGCAGCCAGCTGAGCATCACATCCACAAGCATCCACTCCCTCCGCCACCAACATTTAGTAGCAGAAGTATGTACCATCTATAAGACACACTGCAGAAATTCACAAAAAATCCTTAGATTAAGTACTCTCCAAACCCAAGACCACTTCCACCTAGAAGGACAAGAGTAGCAGATATATGGGAATATCTCCATCTGCAAATTCACCCCACCCAAGTCACTCACCACTCTGCCTTGGAAATATATTGTCATTGCTTCATTGTCACAAGTTTAAAATCCTGGAATCCCTTCCCAAAGGACATTGTGGGTCAATGTATACGTTCAAGAGGGCAGCTCACTACCACTTTCTGAAGGGCAACCAGGGGCAGCCAATAAATGCTGACCAGCCAGCGATGGCCACAACCCATGAATGAATGAATAAAAAAAATTATGGAACATAGCAGTTCCTCCTTTCAAGCTGGAGATTTTAAACATGTAATAGGATCTTTCTCCAACATATCAAGTCATTTTGAAGACTCATCACCAAAAACATGCTCATTCTTATAAAATCATGAGGGGCATAGATAAGGTAATTAGCAAAGGTCTTTTCCCTAGGGTAGGAGAATTCAAAACTAAAGGACATAACTTTAAGGTGAGAGGAAAAAATTTTAAAAAAGGACCCGAGGGGCAACTTTTTCCAGAGGATGGTTTGTATGTGGGTAGTGGCAGATCAGGTACAGTTGTAACAATTTAACAGGAAATGACATCACCAACCCAAGGAAACCTAAACACAAAAACAGAAAGCGGGACTTAACACCAGCGCTTCACCGGAGGCTCACTCATGATGTTACCTAGAATAGTGTTGAAACGTCTGAAAACGAACCTTCCAGCTCAGTGAGCAAACTCACATCCATTTAAAAAACATTTGGACAGGTACATGAATAGGACGGATTTAGAAGAACATGGGCCAAATGCAGGCAAATGGGAGTAGTTTAGTTTGGGAAATTTGGTTGGCATGGACGAATTGAACTGACTGGCCTGTTTCTGTGCTGCATGGCTATATGACGTGACCTGATGTATAAGAGGCATTGTAGCTCAGCGGTTCACACTCTTATCTCCGAATTAGAGGGCTTTGGGGTCTATTCCGACCCCTACTACTTAGTTTCAAACATTGAGGCTAACTTTACAGGGAAGAACGGAGGGAATACGGAACAGTTAACGATGAAGTGCTTAACTGAGCCATATCTGCTCTCTCATGGGGACGTAAATCGGCCTCCTATCACGCTACTACTTCCAGGAAGAACAGGGGAATTGTCAAAATTTAACCAACTTCACTTTGTTTATCTAGTTAGTATCACACTAGCTACGTATGGGAGCTTACTACATGCAAACTGGCTATCACATTTTCTAGGTTACAACAATGATTACATGGCAAAGTAGTTCAATAACTGAAAAGTGTTTGGGTGTCTTCAGGCTACATGAATGCAAGTCTGTTTTTCTTGTAGGTTACATACGTGGTCTTATAATAATTTGTGCATTCAAATTACATATTTGCTTGGCTTTTAAAAAATACAATTAAAATATATTTTGGTCTAAAATGTTTTAACTAGCAAAGATATCCAGGAACTTATCCTTTTTGTTTGAAAAGCCACAGCTATATCAGACGATACATAGCCAGCAGAAAAAGTTTTCAACATACAAGGTCATGCATTAAGTAAAACGTGCTACAACATGTTTTAAAAGAGTTTAAGTATCTACAGATCTTACAGACTTACACAAGCCATCGGACTTTCTGAACTTGCTGCATTCAAAACTTTGATATTAAACTTCAAAAGCTTTTTTGCCCCTGAACAAGTTTTAAAAATTATAAAATTACACCACAATAACAGAAAACCATTTCAAAACAACTGCTTGTTATCAACAGGATTAAAAGGAAAGTTTTACAATAGTATAAAGTGCCATCAAAAATGTGTTAGATACATTTTCACGTGTAAATAAAAAAGTTCATGATAAACTGCATTTATTTTTTTAATAGAAGTTACAAAAGTTACCTCACACTTTAAAATATGACAATTTGGTGTTTTATTGTAACAATGTAGTTCAAAAATAATTCTTCTTGTATGAACAATAAAAAGGTCAATATGTTCTGAATCCACTTCAGTGCTTCCAAAGCACATTGTGGAAAGTGCACTCAGTAAGACAGTATCCTCCTTATAGGCTGAAATGCAATTCGGGAGGAATTAGCCACAAGTGAACCTTCAACAAGTCTGCAGACAAAACAATAAAGTGAGTCTGAGGTAGATGGTTTCCTCCCCATATTTAACTTTTAGCCTGTTAAATAAAATACTCACATTTTCTCCCCCAGTGTGTGGTTCATGTGCCAAAACAAAAATGGCACCATTTCTGAATTATCAACATAGAAGCCCCCGGACAAAAGCTTCTACAAAAACAAGCTGAAGATCAGCTTAAAAAGAGGAGGATTGTGGACATTTTCCCCCACCTCTGAAGCTCACCACATCTTTTTCCCTGGAGCAACAGTCACCACTATTTGGTAAACACTCCAAACAATCCAACATGGCCTCTGTTCACAAGCCTCGATATAGTGTTGTTGTCCTATGATGCTTTCCCCATGAGAAGCTAATGCCACTGGAGTGACAGGATGGGTAAAGCGAGCAAGTTAACAGTGTTCATGCACAGTACACAGATTGACAGGGAAGTACATCGTTGGTCCATAGTGCTCCAGTCGGACTATCTGCTGTTGACATGGTTGATCTGTGTTGACAAAGATCTGGAAATAACATCTTCCAATACTCTTTCTAGTTGCTGGATTAACACTCGTCTTTTAAACCTGAGGGCAAAATGAACAGCCAGAATCAAAACAGGAAGTCCATTACAAGACCACTGGCACATCAGGTACATATCAATCACAGCTCACAATAGTTTAAATCATGAACTCCTTACATCCCATTTTCCATCACTGGCCATGAAAGACACTGGTAGAAAGTTCATCCCATAATAAGCATAAATCTGGTGTAACGTGGAAAAATATAGAGCATGAATTTCCTGAACCTAAATGATCTCTGATCCGATAATGGATCAGGCTATTTGTCAGACATCCAACAGTCAGCTGCCTAAAGCTGGCATTGAGCTCTATGCATCGGATACGAAGGGGTTACTACATATGCAGAGCAGAGATAGACTGGAAGGCAGTAGAATGGTGTTAATGTCATTGGGCTAGTCACCCAGAACCCCTGGCCAACATTCTACAGTAAAAACCAAAAGGACTGTGGATGCTGTAAATCAGAAACAAAAACAAAGATTGCTCGAAAAGCTCAGCAGGTCTAGCAGCATCTGTGAAGAGAAATCAGAGTTAACGTTTTGGGTCTGGTGACCGTCCTGAGGAAGAGTTTGTTTTTGTTCAACATTCTGCAGTTATGGGCTTGAATCCTGTGAGGCCAACATTTAAAAGATATTTGAATAGATACATGAATAGGAAAGGTTTAAGTGGGATATGGACCAAACGCAGGCAAGTATGACAAGTGTAGTTTGGGGGCAACTTGGTTGGCATGGACGGGTTGTGCCGAAGGGTCTGTTTCTCTGTGCTGTATGACTTGATGGCAAATGGTGACATTTGAATTCCATAAAGATCTGAAACTAAAAGCTGGTCTAATGGTAACCATGTACCCACTGTTGATTAACATAAAAACCTATCTGGTTCACTAATACACTTTAAGGATGGATATCTGGCATCCTAACCAGTCTGGCCTGCATTTGAATCCACACCTGTAGCAAAATGACTAACTCTTAGCTGGCAAGCCCACTCAACTGTATTCAGCTGCTACAAAGTCTAAAGAAAGAAACAAAACCATACGGGCTACTTGGCATCAAACTGAGCACAAGAAAGACCGTAGTGAAAACCGTCCTGCTGACCCTGCAAAGTCTACCTTACTAACATCAGGGAACTAGTGCCAAAACTGGGATATCTGTATCACTGATTAGTCAAACATGATATGACTAAGTCAGGGCATTGAGATAATATCTTACAATGTCTCAGACGCCACCATCACCATTCCTGGAAATGCCCTTTCCCACTAGCCGGGCAGAACCAGCAGAGGTTTGACTGAATGATTTATTGTTGTCACATGTACCGAGATACAGTGAAAATGTTGTTTTGTGTGCTGTACAGACAGATCTTACCATACAAAGCGCATCAGGGTAGCAGAACAGAGTGCAGAATAGAGTGTTACAACTGCAAAGAAGGAGCAGAGAGTGAGATAGAGATCAAAATTAACACGAGAGGTCCATTCAAAAGGCTAATAACAGCAAGGAAAAAGCTGTTCTTGAATTTATGTGCACATGTTTACAGGCATATTGTAGGGAGGGAGATGCCCTGGGAATTCTCAATATTGATCTATTATCATGGGGTCCACAGTCAAAGATGGGCAAGGGAAGTCCCTGCTGATTCCTTGCTTCATCTCAGCTTATGAATTAATGTTTCCACATTTAGCATAGCTTGGACGAAGCACTGAGAGTGACAAGAGTATAGATTGTCCTATGAGGGCTTCAATGTTCATAACAAAACGTGGTTCAGCAGCCGCACTACTGCCTGAACTGGCAGTAGCTGAGTAGCCTGAACTGACACAGCTGCTAGACTACATCTGCAGCAGGTAGTAAGGGAACCAACAAGAGGAAAAAGAATCTACTTGACCTCATTCTCATTAATCAACCTGCAGCAGATGCCATCCATGACATTATCAGTAAGACTGACCACTGCTCAGTCCTTGTGGAGACAAAACACCATCTTTACATTGAGGATATCCTCTGGCATGTTGTGCAACACTATTAGCGTGTTATGTGGGTCAGACTTTGAACAGATCTGGCTACTTTAAAATGGACACCCACAAGAGCACTGTGGGCCATCAGCAGAACTGTTTCCAACCAAAATCTGGAACCTCCTGGCCTGGCAGAACCCCACTCTACCATAAAAATGGGAGTTTAAATACAAACAGAAAGTGCTAGAGCACTGTGGGCCATCAGCAGAACTGTTTCCAACCAAAATCTGGAACCTCCTGGCCTGGCAGAACCCCACTCTACCATAAAAATGGGAGTTTAAATACAAACAGAAAGTGCTGGAGATATTCAGCACGACTGGCAGCGTCTGTAGAGAGAGGAGAGTTAACATTTCTAGACTAGAGACCGTCATCAGGGCCAGCCTGTCCACGTGTAGGATGTATACCCCAACCATTTCAGTTCAAATAACAATGCATGCAGGACCAGGTCGACTTGGGTGCACACGTACAAATCATTGACAGTGGGAGTGACAGGGCAGGATAAGAGGGGGTTAATAGAACATATAGCTCCTTAGGCCTTATTAATAGGGATACAAAATACAAAAAGGAAGTTCTCATACTTGTATGGAACTCTGCTTCAGCCTCAACTGCATCTACACTTTAGGAAGGAAATGATGGCATCAGAGATGGTGCAGAAAAGATTCACAAGAATGATTCCATGGATGAGAGACTTCGGTTTTGTAGATAGATTGAAGCTGTGTTTGTTCTCCTTGGAGAAAGTCAAGGGGAGCTTTGATAGAGGCTTTCAAAATCCTGAGGGATTTGGATTGAGTAGATAGAAATACCATAAGATATAGAAACAGAATTAGGCTATTCAGCCCAAAGAGTCTGCTCTGCTATTCAAACATAGCTGACGTGTTACTCAACCCCATTTTCCTGCCTTTGCCCCTGTAACCCTTGATGCCCTTAATGATCAACAGCCTATCTAATCGCTGTGTTAAATATACTCAATGGCTTGACTGCCACTGCTTTCTGTGGCAATTAGTTCTACATATAAACCACCCTTTGGCTGAAGAAATTCCTCCATATTTCAGTTCTAATGGACTGTCCCTTCATTCTAAGGCTGTGGCCTTGGGTCCTAGTCTCTCCTATCGCAGGAAATATCTTTTTCACATCCACTTTATCCAGTCCTCTCAGAATCCTGTAAGTTTCAATCAGGTCCCTCCCTTACCCTTCGAAACTTCATTGAGTACAGAACCATGTCCTAAATCACTCAACATTTGACAAGCCTTTCATCCCTGGAATCATTCTTGTAAATCTCCTCTGGACCCCCTCCAAGTGTAGCACATCGTTCTGTAGATACGGGGCCCAAAACTGCTCACAATATTCCAAATCCAGTCCGACTGATTGTACTTCGGTATACATGGCAATCAATGAAAAACTTTGTTTACAAGCAGTACAGGTAAATCATAATAAGGAAGGATGTACACAGATCAAAAAAAACTTAGAGGCACACAGGTTACATCCCACAGAGTGTGCGCTAGGTAAGATCAACATTAGTAAAATCAGCATTATTTAAGGCTAGAGAGGCCATTCATCAGCCTAAAAACAGCCAGGAAAAGCTGTTCTTGATCCTGCTGGTGCGTATGTTCATGCTTCCGTGCCTTCTGCTTGATAGAAGAGGTTAAAGGAGATCATGACTGGGGTGCTATGTGTGTTTGATGACGTTGGAAGCCTTTCTGTGGCAGTGAGCCATGTAAATAGAGTCCATGGATGGAAGATTGGCTTCTGTGATGGTTTGGGCTTGCACACAACCTTCTGTGGTTTATGGTCCTGGGCACAGCAGTTGTCATATCAGGCTGTTATACACCCTGACAGTATGCTTTCAATGGTGCATCTCTAGAAGTTGGTGAGAGTCCTTAAGGACATGCCAAATTTCCTGAGCACTTAAAGAAGAGGCATTGTTCTGCCTTCTAGACTATCGCATCTACATGGGCAGGTTGCTGGTTATTGTCACTCCGAGGAACTTGACCCTCTCTACGCACTCAACCTCAGTTCAGTTGATGAAAATGATGGTGTGTTCTCCTCCTTTCTTTCTGAACCCAATGATCAGTTCTTTAGTTTTGCCAACATTGAAAGAGAGGTTGTTCCAATTGCACCTCACCACCAAGCCCTCTATCTCCCTTAACTCGTCACTGTTAAATATCTGTCCCACTACAGTCCTGTCATCAGTGAACTTGTGGATGGTGTGTGTTTGAATTTGGCCTTATACAGCCTCCAAAGTACATCCTCTCTCTTGTATTCTAGCCCTCTTGAAATGAGTAGTAACACTGCATTTGCCTTCCAAACTTCCAACTGAATTCACATGTTAACCTTAAGAGAATCCAGACTAGCACTCCCAAATCCCTTTGTGCTTCAGACTTAAGGAAGGCCTTCCCAATTTAGAAAATAATCTTCACCATTATTCTTTATATCAATGTGTATAACCTTGTGCTTCCTCACATTGTATTCCATCTGCCACTCCTTTGCCCACTGCCTACCCAGTCCAAATCCATCTGCAGCCTCCTTATTTCCTCAACACTGCCTGTCCCCTCACCTATCTTTGTGTCATTTGCAAATTTAGCAACAATATCCTCAGTTCCTTCCTCCAGGTCAATAATCTATACTGTGAATAGTTGTGATCTCAACATGGGCTCCTGCAGAACTCCACTAGTCACTTGCCACCTTGAAAAAGATCCACCGGGGTGGTACAGTGGCACCGTGGTTAGCACTGCTGCCTCACAGCACCAGGGAGCTGGGTTAGATTCTGCCTTTGGGCAAATGTCTATGTGGAGTTTGCACATTCTCCCTGTGTCTGTGTGGGATTGCTCCAATTTCCTCCCAGAGTCCAAAAATGTGCAGGTTAGGCAGGCTGGCCATGCTAAATTGTCCCGAGTATCCAGGGATGTGCAGGCTAGTTAGCCATGGGGAATGCAAGGTCACAGGGATAGGGTAGGGGCTGGGTCTGATTGGGATGCTTTTCAAAGGGTCGGTGTGGACCTGCAGCCACACTGTAGGGATTCTATGATAACCCCCTCTCAGCCTCATGTCAGTCAACTAATCCTCTATCCACGTCACTACATCTCTCCTAACACTATGAATTACCTTATTTTGCAGCCTACTATGCAGCACCTTGTCAAAGGCCTTCTGGAAATCCAAACAGATCATATCAACTGGCTCCCTCTTATGTAACTCGTTCATTACCTCAGAGAATTCCGACAGATTTGTCAGGCATGATCTCCCCTGATGCCCTATTTTACGGTGTAGTTCCAAGTACTCTGCAATCTCACCCTTAATAATGGTCTCTAAAAGCTTACCAACAACTGAAGTCTGGCTAACCAGCCTATAATCCTGTATTCTGCCTCCCTCCCTTTTCAAACAGGGATATCACATTTGCTACTTTCCAGTCCTCTGGGTCCCTCCCTGACTCCAGGAATTCCTGAAAGATCATTGCCAATGCCACTACAACCTCCTCGGATACCTCCTTTGGAACTCTAGGATTTAGGTCCTCTGGTCTGGGCGAGTTATCCACCTTCAGACATTTCAGTTTCCCCAGACCCTTCTCCTTAGTAAAAACCAAAAGGACTGCGGAACCAGAAATTGCTGGAAAAGCTCAGCAGGTCTGGCAGCATCTGTGGAGAGAAATCAGACTTAACATTTCAGGTTGAATGACTCTTCCTCAGAACTGACTCACTCAACCCAAAATGTTAACTCAGATTTTTCTCCACAGATACTGCCAGGCCTGCTGAGCTTTTCCAGCAATTTCTGCCTCCATTCCTTCTCAGAGATGGCAACTACACTCACCTCTACCCCAAATGTCTCAAAGTTCTGCTGTGTTGCTGGTGTCTCCCACTATAAAAGCTGATGCAAAGTACCTATTTCGTTCCTCCAACATTTCTCTGTTCTCCATTACTACGCCTCCAGCCTCATTTTTGGCAGACCAATATCCACTCCCTTGCCTCTCTTACCTATCTATAATAAACTTTTTGCAATCTTCTTTTACATTACAAGCTAGTTCTCTCTTGCATTTCATCTTCTCTCCACCTTACTGCTTTCTCAGTTATCCTTTGCTGGTTTTTAATATGGTTCCCAATCCTTTGGGTTCGTACTAATCCTCACCACTTTATATGGTTTTCCTTTTGCTTTTATGCTGACCTCCCTTGTTGCCGCATCCTCTCCTTGGTATATTCCTTCTACCTTGGGATGAACTTCTGCTGTGCTTCCTAAATTACTCTCAGAAACTCCTCCCATTGCTGCTTCACCATCTTCCCTGCTGGGCTCTCCTTCCAATCAACTGCGGCCAGCTCCTCCCTCATGTCTTTACTTGACTCAATTATATTACCATTACCTCTGATTCCAGCTTCTCCCTCTCAAACTGCAGGGTGAATTCTATCACATTATGGTCACTACCCCCTAGGGGTTTCCCTCACCCTAAGCTCCTTAAGTCAACCCCAAGGGTGCTCCACAAAAAAAGTTTCGTAGACGTTCCACAAATTTGTTTTCTTGAGATACACTATCAACCTAATTTTCCCTGTCTACCTGCCTATTGAAGTTCCCCCACGATTATTGCAATGCTGCTTTTTAAATATGCCTTTTATCTACTGATTTAGTTTCTTGCCCACAACCTAACTACTGCTAGGGTGCCTGTATATAACTCCTAATGGGGTCTTTTTACTATTGTAGTTCTCCAGCTCGCCATAATCTGGCTCTATTCCGCTATTACAAAGAATATCCACTTTCGTGGAAGGACTGAGGGAAAATAGGGCATAGAATTGAAATGATTGGCAAAAGAAGCAGTGAGGACTCGAGGTAAATCTTCTCCATGCAGCAGGCAATTAGAATCCAGAAGATGCTGCCTGAGTGTTTGGTGGAGGCAGATAACATCAAGATATTCAAGAGCAAGTTGGATTCTTAACTCAAATTGAAGAATTTTAATGGACAGAAAGGAAGGGAAGTGGCAGAAAGTACACTGCTCCTTTGGACAGCCAGTACAGTCACAGTGGGTTAAATGGCCTCCTTGGGTGCTCGACCTGCCCTGTGGCTCTGTACATTTTCACTGTTAGTTTCCTTCCCAGAAAAAAGGCATCAGCAGCACTGTATACTCTTCAATACACTTCAGCTTCTAGTGGGTGGGCATCACAACAAAAGTCCCAGTTATTGCTCATCTCAGGTCCACTCCAAGTGGTGATCAGTGTTCCATTGATATTGCAGAGGGGGCTGTGTCGCTCCTGTTCTCTGTTAAAGGGCTTAGTTAAATTCAGATCCATAAGCCTCTACAATCTTGCCTCCCTGCAGAAGACATTTGCGGTTTGCAGAATTCTAAGCCTGATTCCAACAGATGAGACAATTCAGCTTGTGCCACATTGGGATTGATGTCAATGAATTATGAATGAATCAAGATCAATAATCCAACGGGATTAACAGCATTACCTTTGCGAAGCACTCTAACTTTAGACATTACACTGCTGTATTACTCAGACATTCATAGAAAATAGAACAGTACAACACAAGAACAGGCCCTTCAGTTCATGACGTTGTGCCAAACTTGAAACCAAATAAAACCAATCCTTTCTGTCCATATCCCTCCATTCCTTGCACATTAATATGCCTATCTAAAAGTCTGTTAAAGCCCTTATCGTATCAGCCTCAACCTCCACCCCGGCAATGCGGTCCAGACTCCTACCACTGTGTGTAAAAAAACTTTGCCCCTCACATCTCCTTTGAACTTTCCCAGTCTCACCTTAAATGCATAATCCCAATATTAGACATTTTAACTCTGGGGAAAAAAATATTCTGACTTGACGCAAGTCTATAAAATTATGAGATGCACAGATGGGGCTCTAAGTCAAGCGAAAACAATCCGAGTTTTTCTCCCCTCTCCTTACTGCTCATAGCCTCTAATCCAGGCTGCAGCCTGGTGAGTCTCTCCTGCACCATCTCTAAAGCCTCTACATACTCCCTGTAATGTGGTGACCAGAACTGAAGGCAATACTCTTAACTGTGGGCTAACCAAAGCCTTACAAGCTACAACATGACATCCTGACACTTGCACTCAACTCCCCAACCAATAAAGGCGTGCACGCCATAAGCCTTCTTTACCACCCTGTCTACCTGCATGGACATTTTCAGGGAGCGATGGACTTGAACCCCAAGGTCTTTCTGTACATTAATGCTGGTCAAGGTCCTGCCACGGATTAAACTCCATCACGCATTTCTCCGCCCATATCTGCAACAGATCTATATCCTGCTGCATCCTTCGAGAAACTTCCACACTATCCACAACTCCACTGATCTTTGTATTGTCTGCAAACTTACTAACCCACCCATTTACATTTTCATCTAAGCCATCTGAATTTTAAGTCTGATTCCAACTGATGAGACAATTCAGCTGGTGCCACAATGGGATTAATATCAATGAATTATGGATGAATCAATATTAATAATCCAATGGGATTAATAGCATTACCTTTGATAAACACACTAATTGACATTACATTATTTGTTGTATCACTCAGATCTTTAATGAGTATTTCTCCTCAGTAAACATCATGGATGCTAAGGAAATAAAGGAAACAAGTGGGGATGTTTTGGACGGCATACACATTACCAGAGAGGAGGTGTTTGCAGCCTTAAAGCACATTAAGGTGGATAAATTCCCACAAAGTCTAAGGAAGAAATAGCAGAGGCCCTTGCAGGGAGTTTTGCTTCATCTTTAGCCACTGGTGAAGCTCCAGAAGACTGGAGGGTGGCTAATGTTGTTCCATTGTTTAAGAAAGGTAGCAAAGACAAGCCAGGGAATTGCAGGCCAGTGAGTTTGACATCAGTAGGAGGCAAGTTATTGGAGAGGATACTCAGGAACAACATCAACCAATATTTGGATAGTCAAGGTCTGATCAGGGATATTCAGCATGGACTGTGCGCAGTAAGTCATGTCTGACAAATCTTTTGCAGTTTTTCGAAGAGGTAACCAAGAGGATGGATGAGGGTAGGGCAGTGGATGTTGTCTATGTAGACTTTAGTAAGTCCTTTGAGAAGGTCCTGCATGGCAGGCTAGTCATGAAAATTAGGTTGCATGGGATCCAGGGAGAGCTAGCTGATTGGATTCAAAATTGGCTCAATGGTAGGAAACAGAGGGTGATGGTTGAAGATTGTTTCTCGGACTGGAGGCCTCTGACCAGTGGTGTGCCACAGGGGTCGGTGCTGGGACCTTAGTTATTTGTTATTTACATAAATGATCAGGGTGTGGATTACAAGGTATGATTAGTAATTTTGTGGATGACACAAAATTAGGAGGTATCACTGATAGCGAAGAAGGCTCTCAAAAATTCCAGAGGGATCTTGATCAAATGGAGAAATGGGCTGAGGGTTGGCAAATGCAATTCAATACAGATAAGGGTGAGGTGCTGCCCGTTGGAAAGTCAAGGCCTTCTCCAGTAAATAGTAAGGTCCTGGTGAGTGTTGTTGAGCAGAGCGACCTAGGAGTACAAGTACATAGTTCTCAAAGCGGCTTCACAGGGAGACAGGGTGGTGAAGAGGCATTTAGCATGCTGGTCTTTATTGATCAAGGCATTGAGTATAGGAGTTGGGACATTATGTTACGGTCCTATTAAGTCAATGGTGAGGGTGTACTTGGAGTGTTGTGTACAGTTTTAGTCACCCTGTTGTAGGAAAGACATAGTTAAACTAGAAAGTGTGCAAAGAAGATTTATGAGGATGCTGCCAGGACTAGTGGGCCTGAGTTACAGGGAGAGGTTGGACAGATTAGGGCTTTATTCCTTGGAACATAGGAAAATGAGGGGTGACCTAATTGAGGGGTATAAAATCATGAGGGGCATAGATAGGATGAATGCATATAGTCTTTTTCCCAGCGATAGGGAATTGAAAACTAGAGGGAACAGGTTTAAGGTGAGAGAGGGGAGGTTTAAGGAGGGCCTGAGGGGAAACTTCTCCACACAGAGAGTGGTACGTATATGGAATGGGCTGCCAGAGAAAGTGGTTGAGGCAGGTACAATAGCAACATTTAAAAAAACATTTGGATAGGTACATGACGGGAAAGGGTTTAGATGGATATGGACCAAATGCGGGTAATTGGAACTGGCGGAGTGGCACCAATGTCAGCATGGGCCAGTTTGGACTGAAGGGCCT